>NC_041014.1:12717226-12941992 GCF_004193775.1 Glycine soja | reverse complement strand
ATCTCTTGATGCATCATATCATGGAACAAAGCTACCATGGCCCGTTGATAAGTTGCCCCGGCATTCTTGAGTCCAAAGGACATCACCTTGTAACAGAACGTTCCCCACAGGGTGACGAAAGTAGTCTTTTCCATATCCTCGGGCGCCATCTTTATCTGATTGTAACCAGAGAAACCGTCCATGAAGGAAAATAAAGCGAAATTGGCCGTGTTATCTACGAGGATATCGATGTGTGGTAAAGGAAAATTGTCCTTGGGACTGGCCCGATTCAGGTCCCGATAATCTACACACATTCGTACTTTCCCATCTTTTTTAGGAACTGGTACGATGTTGGCAACCATTCTGGATACCGAGCGACGGCCAGAAATCCAGCGTCAAATTGCTTCTTCACTTCTTCTTTTATCTTCAAGGATGTTTCGGGCTTCATCCTCCTCAGTTTCTGTTTTACCGGGGAACACTCGGGATTTAGAGGTAATCGGTGCTTACAATGTCAGAACTCAAACCGGGCATATCTTTGGTATGACCAAGCAAAGATGTCTTGGTAGTCTTTTAGCAGGATTATTAATTCTTCACGGATAGGTGCGGTAATACCTGTACCTATCTTTACTTCCCTCTTTCCACTGCCAATTCCTAAGTCTACTAGCTCTGTTTCTTCTTGATGAGGCCCCATTTCTTGGTCCTCATGGGCGACCATTCTTTCTAGCTCTGGGGGAAGTCCCACATCCTCATTTCCTTCATCTTCCGTTTGGTTCATTTCTTGCTCGAAGTCGATAGACGGGTCCCAGGTATTAGTACCTTCGGGGGACTCGTCATCGGATCTGTCGTTCAGAAAAAGAAGTAAAACATGCAAATGAATGAGAATGGGTAGAGACCAGGAACAGATGAAGAAAGATCCTTGTATTATAAATTCAAAAACAAAAGACACAAAGCCTTAACAAAAGGAAAAACTCCTAAAGCCTAGGGCCCAACTATAGAGCTTTTAAAACCGTAAAGGTTTACATTATGCTTGTTGCGTAAATGCCGGGGCGTTCCTCCACTCGCCAATTTCCCAGCTGGAAATCAGGAGGGCATGGTCGTACCAAATCCAAAGTACTCGGAATATCATCTTCGCATATCGCGAACGCTTGACCTTTGTCTCCCGAACCCGCGCTTATAAAGCTTCTACTTATGTGGCAGGGTGGGCTTCCTTCACCTTCTTGTCTCCAACGCGAACTTTGACCATTGTTCTTCCTTCCCGCGATGCTTCTTTTCATGTCCGCCTGAGTGGGCTTATAGCCTAAACCATACTTCCCACGATTTCCTTGGGTATTTATCAGGCTAGTTATGCTGCCGTTGTTTTTTCCTAAACCCATCCCGGGTTCATAACCGTTCCCCAACATAACTCGGGCCATCATTACCGCTGCATCGGACAGACAAGGCTGCCCAAAGAGGGAGTCCACGGAGGAAATGCTGACCACCTCAAAAGACTGGAAAGCAGTTTCTAACGATTCTTCTGCGGCTTCCACATAAGGCATGGAGGATGGGCAGCTTACCAAGATATCTTCCTCGCCTGACACGATGACCAAGTGCCCCTCCACTACGAATTTCAGCTTTTGGTGGAGTGTAGAAGGCACAACTCCCACTGAGTGGATCCACGGGCGCCCCAACAGGCAGCTGTAGGGGGGGTTAATATCCATTATTTGGAAGGTGACTTGACAGGTGTGAGGGCCTATTTGTACTGGGAGATCGATCTCTCCCCTAACCTCTCGGCGAGTGCCGTCGAAGGCCCGAACCACCATTGAACTTGGTTTTAAGTGGGAAGCATTGAATGGTAACTTCTCCAAAGTGCTCTTAGGCATCACGTTTAAACTGGAACCATTATCGATGAGCACCTTGGCTACGATATGGTCCATACACTTGACTGATACGTGTAAAGCCTTATTATGCCCTCTCCCCTCGGCGGGGATTTCTTCTTCGGCGAAGGCAAGATAGTTGTTGGCAGTGATATTGTTGACCAGCCCTCCGAAACCTTCTACCAAGATATCTTGGGCCACGTGAGCCTCGTTCAACACTTTTACTAGCAGAGCCCGATGAGGCTCGGAGCTCATAAGTAACTCCAACAGCGAGACCCTAGCCGGGGTTTTGTTGAGCTGTTCGATAACCTTGAATTCGCTCTGCTGAATTATCCGAAGGAACTCGCTGGCTTCCTCTAGCGACACCTCCTTTCTACCATCCTTTTTCTC
This sequence comes from Glycine soja, assembly GCF_004193775.1. Taxonomy (NCBI): domain Eukaryota; kingdom Viridiplantae; phylum Streptophyta; class Magnoliopsida; order Fabales; family Fabaceae; genus Glycine; species Glycine soja. The sequence continues at coordinate 12,939,770 of NC_041014.1, read as the reverse complement.
CGGGGGCCCCTTTGCTGGAATATCTTTATTCGAAGCGTGGGGTGCTTCGCCATCTTGTTCCTCCACCACTTTTCCTTTTCCCTTGACGTCGGCGGGTTGGACTGGTAGGTCCGGAGGTGCGAACACACGACCACTACGGGTCACACCACTCAGTCCCGTGATATTTGTTACTTTAGCTGACAGCGAGCTGACGTCAGTGACTTCTTCTTCCTTCTTCCCCGGAGGTGTATATCTCCACGGGACCGCGTGACTATTTTGGTACGAGAAAGGAACAGGTTTGGCCATTAAGGGGTGTCCGGGCTTTTGCGAAGCTGCGCTTTTAGTGAAGTATATCACCAAGGGTTTGGGCTTTGCAACACCGCTCCCCTCCGTAGATTGCATGCATATATGCTGCTCTTCTTTTCCTTCAATGCCGACTTCCAGTCGACCTTGATCTATCATCCGCTGTAACAATTCCTCTACTTCCAAACACGTCTCCATGTCATGCATCTCGCCGGAATGTAGCAGACAGGAATCCTCCTTACACCCACTATGGGGAATCACACCTCCCTTTTGTAGGGCCTCAAAGATAAACCTCCTAGGGGTTGCCACATCCCTTAAAGGTTTAGACCTGTGCGGCCTATCGGATTCAACTGCATTAACTGCTCCCCCTCCATGATTGGCGAGCGGGTTGGTTCTCACATTGGGCCGATCCTCTTGGAAAGTCAGCCATCCAGCATCCATTAAATGTTGGACCTTGTATTTAAGGGCCAAGCATTTTTCGACGGAATGCCCCGGGACACCCCCATGGTACTTGCAAGTTGCGTTAGGGTCATACCACTTCGGGAAAGGGGGTTCGAGGACCCTTCCGGGAGTTACCACGGCCAAATGATTGGCGATGAGGGATGGCAGAAGATCTTCGTACGTCATTGGGAGCGGGGTGAATTCCGGCAATGGCCTCGGAGGGAAGTTCCTTGTCGTGTTGGAATTACCGGCCGGTCGAGTCGTGTTCGGAGTCGGAACTTGGGGAGCTTCCCTCTGGGTGGGTGCCTTAGGCTGCACGGGTGTTGAACTAGAGGCGTTCCCAGCATGAGCCGAGAAGCTTGGGTGATGTTGCGCGTACTGATGGGTACCATGAGGTGTTTGCTGGGGTTTGACCCACGCGGGTGTTGAAGAGACGGCATGGGCATCTCCTTCCTTCCTTTTTGCCCCTGTTGCCCCGATTCTTTTGGCATTCACGTTTGTGGAGGAAACGTAATCAAACTTTCCTCTTTTCAATCCAACCTCGATTCTTTCCCCGGCAAATACCAGATCCGCAAAGCTGGACGGCATGTAACCCACTAGCTTCTCATAGTAGAACACTGGCAGAGTGTCTACCATCATGGTGATCATCTCTCTCTCAACCATGGGAAGAGCTACTTGTGCCGCCAAATCCCTCCATCGCTGCGCATATTCTTTAAAGGTTTCACCCTCTTTCTTGAACATATTCTGCAGTTGAGTACGGTCAGGAGCCATATCAGAATTGTACTGATACTGCCTTAGAAAGGCGGTAATCAGATCCTTCCAAGTACGGATACGGGAAGCTTCCAAATTAGTGTACCACACTACCGCAGCTCCGGCCAAGCTATCCTGAAAGAAGTGTATCAACAGCTTTTCATCTTTAGAGTGGGCGCCCATCTTACGGCAGTACATTTTGAGATGGTTTTTGGGACAAGTCGTCCCTTTATACTTGTCGAAGTCCGGCACTTTGAACTTCGGGGGAATAACAACATCGGGTACTAAGCAAAGATCCGTCATGTCTGCAAACGGATAGTCCCCAAATCCTTCCACAGCCCTCAATCTTTCCTCAAGGAGATCGAGCTTCCTCCTTTCTTCAGTTGCCGGGGGCGGCCCTTCCATGGACAAAACTATTGGCGATGCTGCGATGTTGGGTTGAGGCAACGTGCCTGGTGTCGGCCCTTCGGGGATCGGGGGATAGAACTCGACATCCCTCCGAGCATAATCTTGAGGGTCTTTGTGGACTTCGTCGGGCTGCTGAGGAGGCTCTCTTTCATGGACGGGAGAAGCAATGTGGCCCGCATCTTCTTGCAAGACGGGTGGTGAATAGTTGGGCGGCAATCCATAAGGGTAAGCCGCTCGGTTGTATCCCAGGTGAGGGCTGCCATCGTGCCCCAATGTGTCCCTTCCCCGTCCTACTATGTTTGAGGGAGGATGGTGCGTAGTTGCTAAGAGAGTCGGGTCTGCTTCGGCAGCCGAACTGGCAGCGGCGGCGGTGGCCGCGTTCTTCTCTATGAGCTGCTTCATACTTAACATGGCCTCCATCATGGAGGCCATTTGTTCTTTCAGAGCCGACATGTTGGCTTTCATCTGTTCCTGCGTCTCCTCTTGATCACCCATCGTTCTAGATTTGGATCTGGTGCGATAGGGATCCCTTGCGGCGCGTTTAGTTATGGTGTTTTTCCCTAAAAAACCAAACGTGAGGAGTGGGTAAAGAAAGAAAATGCATGCTAGAGATGAAATGTAGGAGTGATTTGATTTGCACAAGCTTTTTGGAGTAAAAACATGGGACCAACTCATTTTATTTCAAAAAGGAAGTCGTATCTAGTCAAGGTCTTAGAGACCATACAAGTTTCCTAACGATTTCTAATTATGTGGGCCATTAAGTCTATCATATGCTGACAATAGCCGAGAAGCCCATGAATCTCTTCGGGGGCGGAGTAGGTGTCTGCCATCGCCTTGGCCTTGGCTAACAATCGGGGAAGTTCTTGACTCCCGTTCAAGGTAAGAGCAAACCGATCCATCCACATGGTTGCCTCTTGGTGTAAAGAGTCGATCACCCTTCCTCTAGCCTCTTTTTCCGCGTATACTTGGGCATATTCGTCCGCAATCCTATGCTCGCGGGCCGCGGCTAGACCTAACTCTTCTTGGTACTTGGCGATGATAGCTAGCATGTTGGTCTCCGTCTCGCATAAACGCTGAGACAAGCTTCTTTTGGACCTTGAACAGGCAACTAACTCCTCTTTCAAAACCATGCTATGTGCTCGCGACTGGTCCCTTTCTTCCTTTCGCAACTTGAGTTCACTATTGCTACCCCATAGAGCTCCGCGAAATTTGTTCCGGCCATACTCTTCCTTGCGAGCCCTCTTGGTCTCTTGTTCAAGGGCTCTTGCGGTAATTGCATTCTCTTCCCGTAACCCGGCACACTCCTTCCGAACGTGTGTAGCGGCCAACTTGAACTTCTCCTTGGCAAGTTTTGCCTTTCCTAACTCGCTTTTGAGAGCTTGGACTTCTTCGTCCTCTTCCGGTGCTTCAAAACTCTCTTTGCTGACGACTTTTAACTTGGCGAGCCAATCTAAACCTCGTATATGAACTTTCAGCCATTCGTGGTACCCACCAATGATGCCATTACGAATGCCTCTAAGCTCTTGATCTTTCTTTAACGGGGTTTCCCACGCCTTATGGATTCTTTGTATAATCTTGGAATTTTGTGCGCCGAAATCCCTCACAAGGAAAGGAGACATGCTTTCTTCCGTCGGTGCTCCCCTCATGGGGTACCCTAGTTGTCTTATAGCGAGCGCGGGATTGTAGTTAATACAACCCCTCGTTCCTACCAGCGGAATGTTTGGGTATCTTCCACATGAGAAAAGGACTCCTTCTTTTCCTTCCTTCCATCGGGGGAACCAACTGATTGTTCTACCTCCTATCCCGGCCAAGAGCTGGTCCCAATCTATTCTCCTCTTTTCAGTACACGAGCGATGGCTCAGGAGCGGACATGGATGTCTTGTGTCTTGTTGGAACAAGTGTGAAACCAACCAAACACAGAGGGCGGGTAAGCAACAGATGATCCGTGCGCTACTCTTTTCGCACCTTCGGTCAAATGTGTCAAATAGATCTGCCAAGACAGCTACCACCGGACTTTCCTTGCTATGGTGGTAGGCAAGGAAAGCGTCGATTGCTGCTAGGTCTACCAAACCATCCACGTTTGGAAAGAGGACGACCCCAAAAATTAGCAAAGCTAACACATCCATAAACGGGACCCAGTCTCCTTGATTGGCCATACCCCTCGCCTTGTCTTCTAGGTACTTCTGTGGTAGGCCCGCTATGCCGTTCCGAGTCTGTTTTATGCGGTCCAAACCTCTTGCTGAATCCTTGACCACAGTTGCAATTCTGCTCAAAGAGGGGAGACACCCGGAGGAAAGATATGATTTTCTTCCCCCGAGAGGACATCCTAGAATTTCCTCAAATTCTTCAATGGTTGGTACTAATTGGAAGTCTGCGAATGTGAAGCACCTCAAAGGCTGGTCGTAGTATTGGGTAAGTGATGCAATGGCTTCTATGGACACCTCTGCTATGGTCAACTCTAAGATCTTTCCGTAAGTCTTGCGGAAGGCTTGCCTTTGGAGGGGTTCCATCAACCGCCCTAATTCCTTGATGCTGGTGGTATCTAGGCTTTTGACCTTGACTTGGTAGAACCTCTTGCCGGTTTGATTTGTTCCCATGCTTACTAAAGTGAGACAAAAGCTGGTGCAAATCAAAACTCCGATATCTCATGGGTGGGATAGATGAATGCATGATGGAATGCATATGACACAGATGCAATCTAGGAATGCGAGGGTCCGGGGAATTTGTCCCCTTCTTAGATACGACGTCTAGAGGTAGCGAAATGCCCCAACGCACGTTTTTAAGAAGGCGACACGGACCCTCCGTTGGTTTGTTTACAGTAGGGATCAAGACAGAACCCATATGCAATGCCTATGCAAAAGACACAATGCGGGAATGTGCACAGTATGACAATATTTACCGAACATAAGCAAAAGGGTATATGATACTCATGCATGGCAGTGTGAAAAATGGCACGCAGCGTGTTTGCTTCGTGCCCCTATTTAAGGGACCTATAAGGGAGAGAACTAACTAGGCCTTTAGCAATAATCCCCAAGGTAGTTATATCTCTCTTGATGGTTTCTAGAGGTATCATCCCCTTTGAAGAACATATTGTAGCAGTAGGGACTACTAGCAACAATAGGTTTTCAAAGAGAAAAGCTCTAGATGAGGGTTCACTGTAATCAAGCAAGTCGGAGACCTAGCATGATCACAGATTCACCTCCACTCCTTATGCTCCCATGAACCCGGGTATAGGGCCCTTTTTCACTCACAGTGTGTGCAAATAGTGTTGGTGTTTGTGTGCATCAAATGAATAAATATTTACTTCATGCATACATTTAAAACGCACTAAAAGCAACAAAGAGTTTATATACACAAGAACATAATGAAAGGAAACCAACAAAGGGGTAAGTCACGGTAAAACATTGCACAAAATTAAATGGCCTAACTCTCTAAAAACATTCCCCAGCGGAGTCGCCAACTGTCGCAACCTACCCTTCGGCGGGAGGGCGACGCGTGACTCGCGGGATGCGTGTTCCACGAAAGGAATACGCGCGGAGTCGCCACCAACGTTTATTTGAGGAAAACGTCGGAAAAGACGCGATCTACGAACTTTTAAGTGAAAGGTTCGGGAGTTGTATTTACGCGCGGGGAAGGTATTAGCACCCCACACGTCCGCCCCAAGGGACGGCAGCCTTTAATCGAATGTGCAAACATGACTTTGATTTTTTATGTTCCCTTTTTATGTCTCTATATCCTTTATACCCTTTTTATATTTTCTCTTTTTGTGGTCGACAAGGGTGTTTCCCTTTGCTCCTACGTATTCCTCAATTTGGGATGAGAAAATCAGACCTACGTAGTTCTTTTTTATCAAGTGATTCTTTTTTACTTTAAGAGGTGATCATTTTAAGGCGTTGGACCTTAAAAATGATCCATTTTACTTAGTGAGAAATTGAAATGACAAACTTCAAAAGCCTATTTTTGTGGACGAGCTTGACTAGGCGAGTTGATTTTAGCCTTAGTTTCACTTTAGTTATTAATCAATTCGATTAAGAATGAGAAATCCCAAAGAGAAAACGTCCGATTGATTTTCCGCTTTATTTTACTAAAAGATGTTTTTTTTTATTATTATATTATTTTTACCTCTTTTTTTGATTTCCAACGTGGTTACGGCACGACCGAACGGTCGGAATTTATTTTAACCGAAGTTAACGGATAATACAATTCAAACGTTCGGTGGAAATTTATTTTATTTTTAAGTTAAGCGAGAAATGACTTAAGTAAAATGGCTTAAGCACGTCAACAGGGGGTATAAAAAGTAAACAAAACGAGAATAAAAATGCACGAAACACAATGTGGACCACCACGGGTACATAAAATGAATCGAAAAGCTTGGTTCGAGGTACTTACCCGTTGAAGATCGAAGAACGATGAAGAACGAATGAAGAACGTCGAAGAACGGTTGAAACCTTTGCGAAATTCCTCACGGAAAACATTACGGAAACGTTTCGGAAGCGCCTTGGCTTAGATTTTCTTCACGGAAACGATTTTTCCAAGCAAATTCGAAAGAGAGAGAAGTGCCAAAGGGGCTGAACCCCTTCCTTCTTCATTTCCTCCCCTATTTATAGCAAAATAGGGGAGGTGGTTGCCGCCCAGCTCGCCCAGGCGAGCCAGGTTGCTTCCTCCAGAAGCAACAGCCTTCTGGAGGAATATTCTGGAGGGCCCAAGTGGGCCTGGGTGCTATTTGCACCCCCATTTTTACTAAGTACACCCCCCTCTGCTTTTTTTTGGTGATTCTTTTTTCGTAAAGTTACGGAAACTTACGAATTTCGTAACGATACTTGTTTTCTTTCCGTAATGTTACGGAACCTTGCGGATTACATAATCATCCCCTTTTTGACTTACGGAATGTTACGGAACCTCACTTAATTATGCAACGATGCTTCCGTTTGATTTCCGGTGTGTCACGGAAACTTACGGATTGTGCATCAATATTTTTTTGGTTTTTCGGCATGTCCTGGAATTTCACAAATTGCCTAATGATGGATGCCAAGCACCTCACAAGGACCAAAGAAAGGTCGCATGTCATCAAGCAAAGGTCCCCGGACGAAATTAGGGTATGACAAGTACTTTTTGTTAAATATAGGTAATAGATAATTTATACTTTTGTTTTGTGCGTTTAATAATCAATTTCTCTAAATTTCAGGTTAAATAGGCAACTTTGGCAAAGTGCTATTTTTCACTCTTTCGCTAAGCCAAGCTACTGGCTTAGCGAGAATTCGCTAAGCGCAACCTTCAGTGGCTAAGCGCGAGAAAGAATCCAGAAGAAGATGAGTTGTCAAGTTCGCTAAGCGCACCGCTCCAGGTCATCAAGCGCACCGCTTCAGCTCATCCGCTATGCGAAACAAGCGCGCTAAGCCAAAATCCACTTATGCGCACTAAGTGATCCAGATCTGCGCTAAGCGCACGGGCACGAACAAGGCCACTTATTTAAGCCTGAAATCAGATTTGCAAAGGGATTTTGGGCACTTTCCTTGAGAAGCTATGCATGCACGAAGGTTCTAGAGAGAGAAAGGTCCAAGTTCCATAGAGTTCTGAGAGATTTTGCTGTGTGAAGATCTGCAGAGACGCGAGTTCGAAGCGGAAGCTGTTCTGAGAGCTTGAGATGAGTTTGTGAGTGATTGTGAGATCCTAGAGGTGAAAGAGACATCCTCACCACTTGTGTTTTAGCAGTCTTTCATTTTGTTCTTCTCTTTGTTGTAAAGAATGTTTCCAAACTATGGAAAGCTAAATCCTTTGTTGGATCTTCCCTGTAGGTACCTGATGTAAATATATTTCTATCTATGTAAGGATGTTTTGTGTGTTCTTTGTGCTATCTGCTTTTCATTTCAGTGTGCTTTTTCCTTGATCACGTAGATGCATGCTTTTTTAGGGTCATTCAACAGTGGAAACTAGTTTGTTCTAAAGTCCTTGATAGTACGGGACTAAGTTGTTGTGCTATCATGAGGAATCGGGATACAAGAACTTAGTTTTGTATGTGTGTCTTAATGCGGTCTTGGTTGAGTTTAGTCTTACAAGAGGAATCTGCGGACGAGGCTTGATCAGGACTAGGCTAGGCTATCATGAGGAATCGGGGTCTAGCAGTCCAGGAGACAACATAGGTGATGAGAATCCTGAAATTGGCCAAATACAGGCTAAAGGCCCGAGTGGAGAAGGGTGAAGGCCCAAGTGGAGAAGGATAAAGCCCCCGAGTGGAGAAGGATGAAGGCCCAAGTGGAGAAGGATGAAGGCCCAGAGGCAGAGACACTATCAAGACTATTAATTGTTGCTGAAGGCCCAGATTAATTTGAAGGCCCAAGTTAAATATGTTTTTTAGTTATAATTTTTATTTATTGTAATTTTGGCCCAAACTATTTAGAAGGCCCATGTCTATTTTTATCTTTTTGTTCAGATACACGATAAGTATTGGTTTTTGTTTTGAATAAAGAAACTTTTGGCATTTTCATAAAATTTGGTGAGAGCTTCTCTCTGGGTTCCTTGTTGAACCAATCTCAGACTTATCAAGGTAATCCTTGTGGTGTCTACCCTGACTTATCTTCCTTCACCGGAAGTCGCGTCTACCCTGACTTATCTTCCTTCACCGGAAGTGGCATCTATCCTGACTTATCTTCCTTCACTGGAAGTGGCGTCATCCAAATCTCCATAGCCTGTATCAAGCGATCTGCTCCTAGTCAGGATCACATCATCTGGTATCAGAGTCAGGTCTTTATTCAAAACAAAAACCAATACTTATAGTGTATCTGAACAAAAAGATAAAAATAGACATGGGCTTTCTAAATAGTTTGGGCCAAAATTACAATAAATAAAAATTATAACTAAAAAACATATTTAACTTGGGCCTTCAAATTAATCTGGGCCTTCAGCAACAATTAATAGTCTTGATAGTGTCTCTGCCTCTGGGCCTTCATCCTTCTCCACTTGGGCCTTCATCCTTCTCCACTCGGGGGCTTTATCCTTCTCCACTTGGGCCTTCGCCCTTCTCCACTTAGGCCTTTAGCCTGTATTTGGCCAATTTCAGGATTCTCATCAATAGGAACGCATGAGCATTGTTAAATAGAGAACATCCTTTTTAGCATTAGGAACCTATGAGGAAGACCAACGCATTCTCTACTTGTTTTTACACAGTATTTCTCTTGTGTGATTTTCTTTCTTTTTACCTAGATAGTTTAAATACATGTTCATAACCACAGTCATATTCTCATACCAGACGCCTATTTATCGAAATTGCTTGCCAGATAACACAAGTTCTCCGAGAGTTCGATACTCGGTTCTTACCGTTTTATACTACTTGTGCGATCTGGTACACTTGTCGGTTGCGAACATTCCTCAGACCAAGAAAAACTATCTTTCTTCAACATGTCATTTAGTGGTTTGGCTATGGTGCTATATTTCCGCATAAAACCTTCTATAATAGCCTGCTAATGTGCCATTATTTTCTCCTATTTCTTAACCCTTTTTGTACCATTTTAAATACTGATTAGTCTTAATTGTCAAATTTATGAGGCAGTTTTATTATTTGGGCCCATTTAGCTAATTTGATGTTTTTAATCTAATTTCAGGAATTAATGAAGCATTGGGCTTGAATCTAGAATTGGGCTTCGACTTGAAGAGGGCAGACTAATTTATTCTACAAAATTAGATCTTATCTTATCTTATCTAGATATTATTTAGATATGATCTCATCTAGATATTATTTCATCTAGATCTTATCTTATCTTATCTAGATTTGATTTGATTTTACTTATGGGCTTGGATTTAAAACAGATTTGTAAGCTTTGGGGCTGAAAAACTATATAACAGCACCAAGGTTCTAGTTTAGCTCTCTCCTCTCTCTCCTCTCTCTCTTCTATTTTTCGTTTTTAGTTTTAGTCTCTCTTCTCTTTCTCTTTTATTTTCGTTTTTTACAATTCCAGTTCAGACTTTTAGTTTTATCAATAAAATTTCGTTCTCTATTTGATTAATGGAAGGCTAAGTCCGCAGCGTTGTTTTCTCTTGAGGATCAAGCACAGTTCTCTTTGAGGTTCTATTATTACTGTTAAATTTTGTTCAGTTTTTCCTCTTCACTAATTACTCTGGATTTGTTGCTATTAATTCATGGATGCTAAGTGCTTGATTAATTGTCTCTGAGCTTAATTTACGTTCATGCTTAATGATCGTTTATGAGTAATTGGTGTGTGTGATGCTTAATCACATAATGAATGCTTTATGTTAAATTTCGCTTAGTAATTTTATTTAGGGTTGGATTAAGTGGTTGAACTGATAAAGGATAAATTCTCGCAACCTAGAATAAGAGACTTTCTTGTGAATCAAGGGGAAGCAACGTATTTTAATTCTGATAATTTCTAATTCAATTTTACTCACTGTTTAATTTACAAAAGCAAACAACCCCCCCCCCCCAATTGTTACTATTTCCTACTATCTGTTATGAACATTTGGTGTATCATTGCTCGTTGGGAAACGACCTAGGATCACTTCCTAGTTACTACATTTTAATATTTATTTGATTCAGGTACGGCCTCAATCAAATTTGGCGTCGTTGCCGGGGAGCAGTGTCCAAAGGTTCATAATAGCCAGTGTCGTGTTAGTGTTTCATTCTTTCGTGTTTTATGTTAAATTGTTAGTGTTGTGTTAGTGTGTGGGTTAGTGTTGTTTAGTGTCTTGGTATTTTGTTTAGTGTGTGTTATGTTTTAGTTTTTCTGTTAAGCGCTTCCTCTGTTTCAGTTTTGGGTGTTTTGCTGTGAATAGTATTTTGCGATGGATTTAGCGACCACTTTTGCTTGCGGCAAAATAGAGTAGTAGTGCAAATCATGTAGCGACGGATTTTAGCGACCACCCTGGCTGAATTATTTGGGATTTTTGTTTTAGTAGCTAGAGTTGTTATTTTTGGCTGAATTTTTTTGTGGTAACTTCTTTTAATCTATATTTTGTGGGAAAAATAGCTAGAGCCTTTAGTTTGGTCAGATTTGAAAGTTCCAAAAAAGTAGCAAATTTGATTTTTGTCAAAACTTCAAAGGGCCATAACTTTTGCTCCGGTTATCAGAATCGCAATTATTATATATGTATTTGGGGTAGAAAAAAAATTTCCTATGCCGTGGCAAAGGCCGGCTGAGGTCTCCATCGTCCAAAAAAAGTGATTCTGTCAAAAGTTTTTTATTTTTCAAGTATTATTCTCTTATTTTTCTTAACTTATCATTTTTAGCTTATATAGTTATGATGGAAGCTTGCTTGTGGGGCTTCTATGGAGGCTGGATCTTTGAGCTTCAATGAGGTCCTTTGATGGTGATTTTCCACCATGGATATGCAGCGGAAGACAAAGGAGAAGAGGAGAGAGGAGGCGCCATCCACTAGGGAATAAGCCTTGGAAGAAGAAACTTCACCACCAAGATGAGCCTTGGATAAGAAGCTTGGAGAGGATACTTCTATGGAGGAAAATAAAGAGGGAGAGAAAGAGAGAGGGGGGAGCATGAAATTGAAGGAAGAAAAAGGGAGAGAAGTTGAACTTTGTGTTGTGTCTCACAAGACTCTCATTCCTCCAAGTTACAACAAGTGTTACACATGTTTCTATTTATAGACTAGGTAGCTTCCTTCAGAAGATTTCTTGAGAAAACTTCCTTGAGAAGCTTCATTGAGAAAACTTCCTTGAGAAGCTAGAGCTTAGCTACACACACCCCTCTCATAACTAAGCTCACCTCCTTGCGAAGCTTCCTTAAGAAGATTCCTAAAGAAGCTAGAGCTTAGCTACACACACCTCTCTAATAGCTAAGCTCACCTCCTTGAGATGAGAAGCTAGAGCTTAGCTACACACCCCCTATAATAGCTAAGCTCACCCCCATGACAAAATACATGAAAATACAAAAAAAAGTCCCTACTACAAAGACTACGCCCTGAAATACAAGGCTAAAACCCTATACTACTAGAATGGCCAAAATACAAGGCCCAAAAGAAAGGAAAAAACCTATTCTAATATTTACAAAGAAGAGTGGATCCAACCTTGACCCATGGGCTATAAAATCTACCCTAAGGTTCATGAGAACCCTAGGGCCTTCTTTAGTAGCTCTAGCCCAAGCCTCTTGGAGTCTTCTATCCAATACCCTTGGGGGGTAGGATTGCATCATCCCCTCCACCTTGGAAAGGATTTGACCTCAAATCTCGAGGTTCTTCATACTCTGGGCTCCTTCCCTCAACACCTGTAAAAAGAATAAAAACATATATATTAGTGGTGTTGGGTATGTTAGAGTAGGGTAAGGTCTGAAAACCCATTTCCTGGGCATCTTCCCATGAAGGAACATGGTTCCTCACCAACTCAATGAGTGGTGCTACAAGTATAGAAAAATATGAGACAAACCTTTTGTAAAAGTTTGTTAAGTCATGGAAGCCCCAAATTTTTCTTATACTTGGTGGAGTGGGCCACTCAGGAATGACCTTTATTCTCTTAGGGCTCATGGGAACCCCTTGATCACTATTTGAAAAATTAAGAAAAGTAACTCAATAAAACATACCTTTTTCTGTATTTTCATATTGATTATTCCTACCAAAAAGTATGACAAACCTAAGGTGTCCCATATGAGTACCTAAGTTTGTATTGAAACTAAAAATAAGAACAAACCTACCTAATGGGTCCTTATGTACACACACCACGAAGATGTTGGGTGCATGAGTGATTTTACAAAAGAGGGTTGCACCATTCAAAACATTCATCATACCACCTATTTTAGGGACTTGGTGCCTAATAATACCTATTTTGGGCCCCAACAAAGCACAAGGATTTAAGCTCTTGCAAACCAAACCCTCATCCAACAACTTTTTTACTTGAGGAATAAACTCAAGCCCAAGAGGTGTGGCAATGCTAGCAAGTGTCTTTTTACAAAAGAGAAAATGTGGAGGTTGTCTAAGAGGGAAAGTTTCTTTAATGTTTGTATTTATTGTAAAATGAGTTTCCTTCTTAGCTAAACTCTTGGAGGAGACACTTACCTCCTTACACTTCTCTTTAACCACTAATGGTTGTCCTTGTTCTTGGGGGTAGATTTCTTCACTAGATTTTTCCCCTTTTGCTTCTTCACTTTCACTAGAGGAAGGTGAAGTAGTAGCCTCATCTTGGCTACTATAAATGTCTTGGCCCCTCATAATCATGGTTTTTGTGGTGGGGCATTGAGAAGTAATGTGTCCTCTTCCAAGACATTTAAAGCACTTTATAGAGCTAGTTTTCTTTTGCATACTAGCCTTAGGGGCTTGCTTTTCTATTGTCTTCCCCTTATCATCTTTTGGCTTAGAAGGTGTCACCCCTAAGATGCCTTGACCTTGGTCTTTCTTTGGATAAGAGTGAGAGCCATAAGATTTTGAAGTAAACTTCTTTTTAAGTTGTTGCTCTACCCTTATTTCCCAATCTAAGTTAGCCTCTACATTGTCCTTCCCATGGAAGTATGGGAGGTTATTGTTAGCCTCTTGAGGCCTTCTTTCCATTTCTCTCCTATGGGAGTGAGGTCTAAGATGTGACCTATGCCTTCCTTCATAATAGTCGTGAAGTTCTTCACTTAGGCTCTTACAAGAAGTATGACCACTATAGGAGGCATGTTTTTCTCTTTTCATTTCTTTCATTATTTTTCTTCTTTCTTCCTCTCTTATTTTTTCTTTTTCTTTTCTCTCTTGTTTTTCTTTCCATAACTTGAGGGAACTCAACTCATCTAAGATTCTAGATAAAGGGTCTTTATGACTAGTACCCTTGCCATTAACACTAGATGAATGATGACTCATGTTGGTTCCTAAGTTGTGGTTCTTTCTTGTTGGAGGTTTGAAAACAAAAGGTAAAAGAAACTATGGTTGAAACTAGCCAAAAATAAACACTAAAAGAGGTGTGAAAGATAAGGCTAAAAACTAATTGGTAAAAGGAAAGCTATCTAGGCGGTTTGACAATGGAAGGTAAAGGAAATAAGATATGAAAGTAAGCAAGAAATGTAAACTAGGCGAATCCTAAAAGTGTTTGGATGACCACATTCAAGGTTCCCAACAAAACACTCACTATCCTAAGGAAAAATTGCCTAAAATTATTACACACAAATGGAAGTTTGGTAACCTATTGGAGGCTCCCAACACACTTCCAATGAAAGGCCTTTTTGTTACAAAACTTGAAAGCAATGAAGGTAAGTAAATTGCAAATTACAAAATTACAAAACGGTCCTCAATTTTGGTGATTGTTCTCTCTTTGGTGATTCACTCAATTTGGAGTGCTTCTTAGTCCAATAGCTCTTAAGGTGGTTGGCCCCTTTCTTCTTGACTCAAATTCTTCAAGGGATGGCACCAATCCTCCTTCCAATTCCCTATATGGCAACCCACAAACAAGGAAACAAAGAGACAAGCAATAACCAAAGACCAAAAAAAATGAAATGAAAGCTAAATCAATGGATTTTTAACAAGACAATTTTTCAAGCATTACTCAACAATTAAAGCAATGAAAAGGACATAGAAGCAAGCTAGGACTCAAAGAGAAACTTAGAATGGCTCTAGAGTAGAGTAAAAAAACTACAAAAAAAAAAAAAAGACTCAACAAACCTCTAGCTTTGGCACTTGTTTTCATAGTAATTTTCAATTGAAATTTCGGAACTAAGATTGGTATAACATAGGCACCAATTATAGAATAAATTTTGAGCCAAAACAACAAGCACACTTCCCCTTTCACCTTTTTTTTTTCTGGATACTCATTTTCCTGCCAACTTGTGTGATTTTTAGTATTTTTTACTTTTATCCAAATCACTTGGTTCTTTTTATATAACATTTTTCCCGATGTCTAGAAAATTAAGTAAAAATTTCAGCTCAAAATTCAAAGTAACCAATTCCCAGTAATTTTTACAAGTTTGTATGTCCAAGCTGCCAACACCAGCGATTGTTTTTTAAGCATGGTATATTGATTGCCTTGGGCTTACTTTCAACCTTCCTATGTATGTTGAACTCACTAGGATTGTTTAACACAGTTTTAGGAGTTCAATATTCACTTAGGATCAACATTTCAGCCAGCAATTCAATCACCAAAACTCAAATTCACAATAGACACAATCATAAGGAAACCTAAAAGTTCAAGAAAAGGTTCACAATCAAAGACTCTCTAAGAATTTTGCATGAACATGTTAAGGACTAATTAACATGAAATATTTGACTCAAATCAAATAATAGGCTAAAAGAATTTCATACACTCATGAACAAATGAGTTAGACAAAGAAGCAAGAAAATAAAATTCAGCACAACATAAGAAATCTTATGTGACAAGTTTCATGACTAGACATGACTTCTATGACAAAACTACAATAGGTGAACAAGTCACTCTATATTTTTGAGGTTTTCTTCTACTTTAATATTTTTGTAAGAATTTTATGTTTTAGGTTTCAGCCACAAAAAATAACAAGACAAAACTCAAAGGAACCTAAACTCAACACAATTCATGGTTCAAGAACAAGAATAAGAAATTTGAACCACAGAAAATCAAATGTAGCTTCTATAGCAAGTTTAATCGATGGAAACTCTAAAGAATCAAGTTAACAACATTTAGCACAAGACATATGAGGAGATACATGGAGAAAAAATGAAGAAACAACAATGGAAGAGAAGGTAAAGCAAAAAAAATTAATGGAGATTTAAGGAGCACCTACTTGAAGCTCTTGTGCTCTGATACCACTTGATGGAAACTTGCTTGTGGGGCTTCTATGGAGGCTGGATCTTTGAGCTTCAATGAGGTCCTTTGATGGTGATTTTCCACCATGGATATGCAGCGGAAGACAAAGGAGAAGAGGAGAGAGGAGGCACCATCCACTAGGGAATAAGCCTTGGAAGAAGGAGCTTCACCACCAAGATGAGCCTTGGATAAGAAGCTTGGAGAGGATACTTCTATGGAGGAAAATAAAGAGGGAGAGAAAGAGAGAGGGGGGAGCATGAAATTGAAGGAAGAAAAGGGGAGAGAAGTTGAACTTTGTGTTGTGTCTCACAAGACTCTCATTCCTCCAAGTTACAACAAGTGTTACACATGTTTCTATTTATAGACTAGGTAGCTTCCTTCAGAAGATTTCTTGAGAAAACTTCCTTGAGAAGCTTCATTGAGAAAACTTCCTTGAGAAGCTAGAGCTTAGCTACACACACCCCTCTCATAACTAAGCTCACCTCCTTGAGAAGCTTCCTTAAGAAGATTCCTAAAGAAGCTAGAGCTTAGCTACACACACCTCTCTAATAGCTAAGCTCACCTCCTTGAGATGAGAAGCTAGAGCTTAGCTACACACCCCCTATAATAGCTAAGCTCACCCCCATGACAAAATACATGAAAATACAAAAAAAAGTCCCTACTACAAAGACTACGCCCTGAAATACAAGGCTAAAACCCTATACTACTAGAATGGCCAAAATACAAGGCCCAAAAGAAGGAAAAAACCTATTCTAATATTTACAAAGAAGAGTGGATCCAACCTTGACCCATGGGCTATAAAATCTACCCTAAGGTTCATGAGAACCCTAGGGCCTTCTTTAGTAGCTCTAGCCCAAGCCTCTTGGAGTCTTCTATCCAATACCCTTGGGGGGTAGGATTACATCAAGTTGGACTTCAAATTTTCATTTGAAATTTTTTGTTCTATCTTCTCATCATTTTATAAGGTTGCTCACAAAATTTCAAGTCATTTGAATATCATTTAATGGTAGCTGTAGTTCAAACCTACACTGTTACTTGCATAAGAAGGCAACTAGTTGTGCATGCTAAATTTAGTGTATGACTAGAGGAAATCCATCTGACTTACAACCCTTTGATATTGAGATAGATAGGACATTTCATAGATTAGTTAGACATCACTTAGTACCTTTTGAGCATCCTGAGCATTCTGATATTGGTGATTTTGAGCATTATAATTTTGAACATTCTGAGAATATGGCACAACCTCCACCCTGTGAGAGGACTCTTAGGGAAATGGCTGCACCTGATTTCACCTATGAAAGCTTGTGCATCCAATACCCTGATGAGGATGTCCCATATGTTCTTAAAACTGGACTGATCCATTTTCTTCCAAAGTTTCATGGCCTTGCAGGTGACGACCCGCACAAACATCTGAAAGAATTTCATATTGTCTGCTCCACCATGAAACCCCCATATGTCCAAGAGGATCACATATTTTTTAAGGCTTTTCCTCATTCTTTAGAGGGAGTGGCAAAGGACTGGCTATATTACCTTGCTCCAAGGTCCATCACGAGCTGGGATGACCTCAAGAGAGTATTCTTAGAAAATATTTTCCCTACTTCCAGGGCCACGGCCATCAGAAAGGATATTTTAGGTATTAGACAACTCAGTGGAGAGAGCCTATATGAATACTGGGAGAGATTTAAAAA
This sequence comes from Glycine soja, assembly GCF_004193775.1. Taxonomy (NCBI): domain Eukaryota; kingdom Viridiplantae; phylum Streptophyta; class Magnoliopsida; order Fabales; family Fabaceae; genus Glycine; species Glycine soja. The sequence goes on along the minus strand of NC_041014.1, from coordinate 12,922,502 downwards.
ATTATGTGCCAGTTTCCCTCACCACCAAACTCTGTGGTTTATGCTCATCTTTCGACCACCACACAGACCTTTGCCCTTCTGTGCAACAATCTGAAGCAATTGAACAGCCTGAAGCTTATGCAGCAAACATCTACAACAGACCTCCTCAACCTCAACAGCAAAATCAGCCACAACAGAATAATTATGATCTCTCCAGCAACAGGTACAATCCCGGATGGAGGAATCATCCCAACCTTAGATGGTCGAATCCTTCACAACAGCAGCAGTAACAACAACAGACTTATTTTCAAAATGTTGCTGGCCCAAGCAGACCATACGTTCCTCCACCAATCCAGCAGCAACAACAACAACAGCCCCAGAAACAACAAACAGTTGAGGCCCCTCCGCAACCTTCCCTTGAAGAACTTGTGAGGCAAATGACTATGCAAAACATGCAATTTCAACAAGAGACCAGAGCCTCCATTCAGAGCTTAACTAATCAGATGGGACAGTTGGCTACACAGTTAAATCAACAACAGTCCCAGAATTTTGATAGATTACCTTCTCAACCTGTCTAGAATCCCAAAAATGTGAGTGTCATTACATTGAGGTCAGGAAAGCAGTGTCAAGGACCTCAACCAGTAGCATCTTCCTCATCCGCCAATGAACCTGCCCAACCTTACTCTACTCCAGAAAAAGATGATGACAAAAATTTAAAGAGTAAGTTACCTAACAATTTCTATGCAGGTGAATCTAAAGAGAAGCAACATATCCCTCTTCCATTCCCTCTAAGAGCAATTTCCAACAAAAAAATGGAAGAGGCAGAGAAGGAGATCTTGGAAATATTTAGGAAAGTAGAGGTAAACATACCTCTGTTGGATGCAATAAAGCAAATTCCAAGATATGCTAAATTCTTGAAGGAGCTGTGCACTAATAAGAGGAAGCTTAAAGGAAGTGAAAGAATTAGTATGGGCAGAAATGTCTCCGCATTGATTGGTAAATCAGTTCCCCAAATCCCTGAAAAATGTAAAGATCCTGGTACATTCAGCATACCTTGTATTATAGGGAACAATAAGTTTGACAATGCCATGCTAGATTTAGGAGCTTCTGTTAGTGTTATGCCTCTGTCTATTTTTAATTCTCTATCTCTAGGTCCTTTGTAGTCAACTGATGTGGTAATTCATTTAGCTAATAGAAGTGTTGCCTATCCTGCTGGTTTCATAGAGGATGTCTTAGTTAGAGTTGGTGAGCTAATTTTCCCTGTTGATTTTTATATTTTAAATATGGAGGAGGGATTTTCTAAAGGATCAGTTCCCATCATTCTAGACAGACCTTTTATGAAAACTGCTAGAACTAAGATAGATGTATATGCAGGCACACTATCTATGGAGTTTGGTGATATAACTGTTCATTTTAATATTCTTGATGCTATGAAACACCCATCTGAAGATCTTTCTGTATTTCGTGTTGAAATAATTGACCATATTGTTGATGAATACATGACTAATCTTTATTCTAATCTGCATGCTTCTCACTCTTCATGTATTGAATCTGAATTTGTACTTGATCATATGTCTGAATTTGATGCTGAGAGTGAACCTGAATTTGATATTGATTATATGTTTGCTGATGTTTTACCTCTTGAGATTGATTTTATAGAGTCAGATAGAACTAACCATGTTTCATGAAGTACACATACCTCTGACTTTCTTTATGAGGTAAAGCTGAGAAACCATCTCTTTCTACCACTATCCAGCCATCCACACCAGAATTGAAGCCTCTGCCATCAAATTTAAAATATTCTTACTTGGATGACAGTAAAAGTTTTCCAGTAATTATATCTGCCTCCCTTGTTGATGAGCAAGCGGAGAAGATGTTATCAGTTCTCAAGAAGCATAAGAAGGCAATAGGCTGAACCCTGGCGGACATTCCTGGTATTAGCCCATCCACATGTATGCATCGAATAAATTTAGAAGATGGGGCTAAACTAGTAAGACAGCCACAGAGAAGACTCAACCCGGTGATTCTTGATGTAGTGAAGAAGGAGGTAACCAAGCTTTTGCAAGCTGGAATCATTTATCCTATCTTCGAAAGCCAATGGGTGAGTCCCGTCCAGGTAGTTCCAAATAAAACCGGCCTCACCGTGATCAAAAATGAGAAGGAGAAGCTGATTCCTACTCGGGTGCAGAACAGTTGGAGAGTATGCATCGACTATAGGAGGTTGAACCAGGTTACCATAAAGGAACATTTTCCACTGCCATTCATTGACCAGATGCTTGAACGCCTGGCAGGTAAATCTCACTACTATTTCCTTGATGGTTTTTCTGGTTATATGCAAATCACTATTGCTCCTGAGGATCAGGAAAAGACCACATTCACCTGCCCTTTCGGCACTTTTGCCTATAGGAGGATGCCTTTTGGCTTGTGCAATGCCCCTGGTACCTTCCAGTGGTGCATGATTAGTATTTTTAGTGATTTTTTAGAAAATTGCATAGAGGTGTTTATGGATGATTTCACTGTATATGGATCCTCTTTTGATGTTTGTTTGGATAGTCTGGAAAAGGTTTTGAATAGATGCACTGAAACTAACCTTGTTCTAAATTTTGAAAAATGTCATTTTATGGTTGAGCAAGGTATAGTTTTAGGCCACATTATTTCCAATAAGGGCATTGAAGTAGATCCTGCAAAAATTTCTGTTATTTCACAATTGCCTTACCCCTCTTGCGTGCGAGAGGTGCGATCTTTTCTTGGTCATGTAGGATTCTACAGGCGCTTTATAAGAGATTTTAGCAAAGTAGCCCTTCCACTATCCAACTTGTTGCAAAAGGAGGTGGAGTTTGACTTTAATGATAAATGCAAAGAGGCTTTTGATTGCCTCAAAAGAGCACTGACTACCACCCCCATCATCCAGGCACCCGACTAGACAGCCCCTTTTGAGCTTATGTGTGATGCATCAAATTATGCTTTGGGGGTTGTCCTTGCTCAGAAAATTGATAAATTGCCTAGGATTATATATTATGCTTTTAGGACTTTAGATGTTGTCCAAGCGAATTATACTACTACTGAGAAAGAGCTACTAGCCATAGTTTTTGCTCTTGAAAAATTTTGTTCTTATATGCTTGGTACTCGCATTATTGTTTATACTGACCATGCAGCTTTAAAGTACTTGTTGCAGAAGGCTAATTCAAAGCCTAGGTTGATCCGATGGATGCTCTGGCTCTAAGAGTTTGACTTCGAGATCCGTGATAGGAGCGGAGCACAAAATTTAGTTGCTGATCATTTGAGTCGGATCGAACATGTGTCTGATGAGGACTCACCCATTCGGGATGATTTCCCGGATGATCATTTATATATATTGTATAATATTTCTTATTCTCTTTCTACTCCCTGGTTTGCTAACATTGTCAATTATTTAGTTGCTTCTGTTTTTCCTCCCTTAGCATCTAAGGCCCAAAAAGATAAAATTAAAAGTGATGCTAAGCATTTTATTTGGGATGACCCCTACTTGTGAAAATTGTGCAGTGATCAGGTCATTAGACGATGCATTCCAGATCATGAGGCTGACTCAGTCCTGCAGTTCTGTCATTCTTCCGCACCGGGAGGTCATCTGGGTGTTCAAAGTGAAATTCTGATACTGGGGACAGATGTCGTACAGGATGTCACAACATCGCGCTTCAGAACATGCAGATTGTATATGACCGTATGAACAGATTAAACAAGTAAATAACACAAGAGAATTGTTAACCCAGTTCGGTGCAACGTCACCTACATCTGGGGGCTACCAAGCCAGGGAGGAAATCCACTAAAATAGTATTAGTTCGAAGATCTAACAGCCACTGTATACAACCTTCTCACCTAACCACTACCCGTGCAACTTCTACCTAAGAGCCACTCTTAGATAAGAGAACCCCTCTCACTCCCTCTCAATCACTCACCCGTGTTTACAAACAAATCAAAGACACACCAGAGATTGCTCTCTGAACAATAGAGATCAACTCTACACACTCAGGTCCAACACTTGATGTTAGGGTAACATCAAGGTGGCTCACAAAACACTCAAGTCACAAAACTCACAAAATAACTCTTCAATCTCTGACTTGGTACAGAACCCGTGCAACCTTCATGTTTATATAGCAGTGTGCGTATCTGGGCTGCAACAACTTGCGCTGGATGAGATCTATCATTCTCCTGAAAAATCTGCACTTAAAGATCTAAAAGATAAAGTTTTATCTTTTAGTTTTTATCTTCAATCTCTAATCCCTGAACGAAACTATTCAAGTTTGTAATTCAAACTTTAATTATCTTTTAATTCGTTCCTAAAGATATAGCGCCTAATCTGTTGCTGACTGCACATTAATCTGTTAAAGATATAACAGATTTATGTGTCCAGTATTTGCGGGCAGGATGTCCTGGACATTGTATCCGACATCGTGGATCCTGCAGCTTCAATTCTTCATTTGACATTTTATCTTGCCTTGTGCATTGTGCAGCCCAATCTGATTCCTTGACATAATGTTAGACATCATGTGCAGCAACTCCAGCTTTCCTTCATTGTCTAAGTGCTTATGTTTTAACAAAATCTTAGCCAATCTTTTAAAACTAAGTAAAGCTAAGCACTAACAATCTCCCCCTTTGGCAAATTTTGTCTAAAACATACTTAGACACTTCCTGAGCAGGTACGAGCAGTCATGCAAGTGGGATCAGCAACTTTCATTATCAGAGTAATCAAGCACAGCAGTATCTGTAGTGGTGACAGCAAAATTCTGCAAGTTGCAAATCTACAAGTCTTTTCCAGGATGTCAAGACATCTCACGTGACATCAGCTTTCTGCTCCCCCTGTCTCCATGCTCTTGCTGTTGTGAAGTGAATATTCTGCTAGGCAGCAGTTCATTGCAGCATCTTCTATCAACTACTAGTTTCAGTAGCTTACATCAATCATCATCAGCAGCAGCAGTATCAATACTACTCCCCCTCAAAATCATAAATCATGCATAATATCCTAATTCCTAATATCCTACTACTCCCCCTTTTTAGACAGAATTTGGCAAAAGTAGAATGCATGAAATTAATGTGCAATTATTACAGACCAATAACAATCAATTGTTCAAAGGGACATGCCCCAAAAGCAAAAAAATAAAGGTCTGATGGTCATGGGGTGGCATCAGAATCATCATCTGACTCTGTATCCTCTGCTGCATCTTCTTCTTCCTCAGCTGCTTCTCCATCATCAATGCCATTGTCTGAGAGTCTTTTGATCAGGCGTTCCAGCTTCATTTTCTTCTCTGTGTTGGCTTTGATGGTTGCCTCCAGCACTTTGCATGTGTCCTTGAGTTCAGCACTCAAATCATCCTTGGACACAGCACCTGAAGCAGCAGCTTTCCCTGATGTCGAGACAAAGTCTGGGACATGTGTCCCCTCAAACAGTTTGTAATGCAGGGATAGAGGAGATTCTCTCTTCTTCACAGAGTCAATTTTGTTTAAAATATTGGGATGTTGACTCAACATAATGCCACACAATACAGTTGGGAAGGCAATGGGTAATTTGACAGCAAAAGATTCTGAATGCTTAATAGTTTGATCAAAAATATAGTTTCCAAAATTAAATTTGGACTTGGTTCCAACAGCATACAGAAATTTACCCAAACCTGTGGCAACAGTGGAAGTATGATTGGTGGGTACCCAGTTTGCAGTCCCAATCCTATGCAGGATTGCATACTTCACACTTAGCTTCCCTGCAGAAAGCTTCCCTTTCTTTGGCCAATGCTGAACTTGCTTGGCAGTGATTTCCTTGGCAATTTGATGCTCAGAAACAGCAATATCCACCACTCCTTCAGTTGGTCTGCCCAGATACTTGTTGATTACAGCAGGGGAGAATCTAATACATTTTCCTCTGACAAACACTTTCTGATACTCATCACTCTTTCTGTTTGTTATGTCAGAGGGAATGTTGACAATGAATTCCCTTACTAGACATTCATAACAATCTCCCAACTTGGTGACAGTTTTCAGCAGTCCAGCAACCTTGATGAGGTCCATGATCTCCTTGCAATCCAAGGCATCTCTTCCCAGTTCTCTTTCTAAAGCAAGTCTGCGTTGATATACAAATTTCCACCTTTCAACATTGCCAATGGAGTGGAATGAAATGTTGTCCAATGGAGCATCAGGGACATTTCCAGGCACCTTTTTCCCTGATTTCTTGGCTCTCTTGATGTCGGGAACATCTAGTTCGACATCATCATCAGAATCAGATGAGGAAATTTCTTTCCTCTTCTTGGACGGGATTGCAACTTTGCTCCATCTGGATGTGGTAGGAGTGATTGGTGTGCTCTTCTTCTGTGCAATAGTTTTGATACGTCCAGACCTAGTAATGGGGGTTTTTCCCTTTCTGCTTTGTAATCTTTCTGCAATGCCAGGTGCCAACTTTTTGGTAATGGGTTCCTCATCAGATTCTACTTCTTCTAGGTCAATGAGGTCACTTGGAGCAGGTTCTGGTGCCCTTGGTGCAGAGGTCTCCTCTGTGGCTTGATCCTCTTCCTCTGTTGATTCCTCTTCACTGGGTGAAGGGAGGACTTCAGCATTTGGGGTGGAAGATGTTGGAACATCTTTATCAGCATCAGGCACAGAAGCATTTTTCAAAATGCTATTCACAAGACTGCGGATCTTCTTATCCATCTCAGTGTCTACTTCCCTAGGGCTTGTTGCAAAGCTAGGGTTTTCAGAAATCTTCACTCCCTGTTGTCTTTTAAGGACCAGTTTCTCAGGAACAGGGCCTGGACCAGGAATCATTTGTATGGGTTGGATATTGAATTCGGGTTGTTCCTGGTTTGATGGAGTTTTGGTGGATGATGGAGATGATGGTACAGAGAGTGAAACAGGGGATGAGGTTTCTTTTGGTGAGGTAGCCATGGAGAAGCAGAGCTTTTGGAGTGGTTTCGTGAATATCTGAGAAGTGTTGGGGAATGCTGATGAAAACGAGATTGCCACGAAAATGCAAGTTTGAATGAGGAATGTAGAGGGTCGTGTGAAACGAAGGTTGAATTTGTTTTGGCCCAGTAGTGAACGTGCAATTGACGTTTGAGCACGTTCAGATAGAAGTAATTGCTATAACTCTTCTAGCAGGCAAATGCCCAGCTTGCCCCTCAGTTTTTCAAACTGATTTGCATCCAATGCCTTTGTGAAAATATCTGCTACTTGTTCCTCAGTGGCAACATGCTTCAATGTGATAACTTTATCATCAACAAGATCTCTAATATAGTGATGTCTAATGTCAATGTGCTTGGTTCTGCTGTGTTGAACAGGATTTTTAGAAATATTGATAGCACTCATGTTGTCACAGTACAATGTCATGACATCTTGTTCGACATTGTACTCCTTCAGCATCTGCTTCATCCAAACTAGTTGTGAACAGCTGCTTCCTGCTGCAATATACTCTGCTTCTGCAGTAGATAGGGACACACAGTTCTGCTTCTTGCTGAACCATGAAATAAGATTGTTTCCCAAATAGAAACATCCACCAGAAGTGCTTTTTCTGTCATCTGCACTTCCAGCCCAATCAGCATCACAATATCCAACCAGCATTGAATCTGAACAATGACAGTACATAATCCCATAGTCACTGGTGCCATTTACATATTTCAGAATTCTCTTTACTTGATTCAAGTGACTTATCTTGGGATTGGCTTGATATCTTGCACAAACACCTACTGCAAAGGTGATGTCAGGTCTGCTTGCTGTTAAATATAGTAAACTTCCAATCATGCTTCTGTACAGACTTTGATCAACACTGGTGCCAGCTTCATCCTTTGACAGCTTCAAGTGAGTAGGTGCAGGTGTTCTTTTATGGCTGGCATTTTCCATCCCAAACTTCTTGACAATGTTCTTTGCGAACTTGCTTTGTGAGAGGAATATGGAGTCTTCCATCTGCTTCACTTGGAGTCCCAGAAAATAAGTCAGCTCTCCAACAAGACTCATCTCAAATTCAGATTGCATCTGTTGGACAAAATGTCGAAGCATCTCATTCGACATCCCTCCAAACACAATGTCATCAACATATATCTGTGCTATCATCAAGTTTTCAGCATCTTGTTTGACAAAGAGAGTCTTGTCAATTCCTCCCTTCCTATACCCTTGATGAGTAAGGAACTCTGTTAGCCTTTCATACCAAGCTCTTGGAGCTTGCTTCAATCCATAGAGAGCCTTCTTGAGCCTGTATACATGATCTGGATGAGTTGGATCTACAAATCCCTTTGGCTGCTCCACATAGACTTCTTCATTCAAGTATCCATTCAGAAACGCGCTCTTCACATCCATCTGGTACAGCTTGAATTTGAGGATGCAAGCTACACCAAGTAACAATCTGATGGACTCAAGTCTAGCAACAGGAGCGAAAGTTTCATCAAAGTCTACACCTTCAATCTGAGTGTAGCCTTGAGCAACAAGTCTGGCCTTGTTTCTGGTTATAACACCTTCTTCATTGGTTTTGTTCTTGAAGATCCACTTGGTGCCAATCACATTAGTTCCCTCGGGTCTAGGAACTAGCTCCCAAACTTCATTCCTTTTGAATTGCCCCAATTCTTCTTGCATAGCATTGATCCAGAACTCATCAGTCAGTGCCTCTTTCACATTCTTTGGCTCAGTTTTGGAGACAAAGCATGAATTGGAGACAATCTCAATCTCCCTTGATCTTGTAGTGACTCCTCTGTTTGGATCTCCTATAATCAGCTCCTTGGGGTGCATCTTCTGGATTCTAATGGAGGGACTCTTGTCAGGTTGATTGATGTTTGGTTCGTCTGTAGCAGAATCAGAGTTTTCTGCATTTTCTGCATTTTCTGCACTTTTAGCTGTGTCTGCTACATTGTCTCCTGATGTTCTGACATCTTCTTCGACATCCTTCTTTCTTGCTGGAGTTAGATCATCAACAACCACATTGATGGATTCCATCACAGTTCTGGTTCTGGAATTGAATACTCTATATGCTCTGCTGTTTGTGGAGTATCCCAAGAATATTCCTGCATCACTCTTTGGATCCATCTTTCTCCTTTGCTCTCTATCTGCCAAAATGTAACATGGACTTCCAAAGATGTGGAAGTGCTTGACAGTTGGCTTCCTCCCTTTCCAGATTTCATACAGTGTGGTTGGAGTCCCTCTTCTAAGTGTGACTCTGTTGTGGATATAGCATGCTGTGTTCATGGCTTCAGCCCAGAGATTATAGGGAAGTTCTTTGGCATGAAGCATGACCCTAGCAGCTTCTTGCAAAGTCCTGTTTTTCCTTTCAACTATGCCATTTTGTTTTGGTGTGATGGCTGCAGAGAACTCATGAGTGATGCCTTTAGATGTGCAGAATTCAGTAAACTTGCTGTTTTCAAACTCTCTGCCATGGTCACTCCTAATTCTCTTGATGACACAGTCTTTTTCTCTTTGAAGTCTTAGACTCAACTCTTTGAATACTTCAAAGGTGTCTGTTTTCTCTCTGATAAAGTTGACCCAGGTAAATCTGGAGAAATCATCCACAACAACATAGGCATACCTCTTTCCTCCAAGGCTTTCAACTTGCATAGGCCCCATCAAGTCCATGTGAAGTAGTTCCAGCACCCTGGAAGTGGTCTGATGTTGAAGCTTCTGGTGGGACATCTTGACTTGCTTTCCAATCTGACATTCACCACAGATTCTGCCTTCTTCTATTTTCATATTGGGAATGCCTCTAACAGCACCTTTGTTAATGATTTTCTTCATGCCTCTTAAGTGCAGATGTCCAAATCTTTGATGCCATATTTTGACTTCATCTTCTTTGGAGGATAGACATGTGGAGGAGTAACTGGTTTCTTGAGGTGTCCATAGGTAACAGTTGTCCTTTGATCTGCTGCCCTTCATTAGAACTTCACTCTTCTCATTTGTCACCAAGCATTCTGACTTTGTGAAGTTTACATTGAATCCTTCATCACACAACTGACTGATGCTGATCAAGTTTGCAGTCAGTCCCTTCACCAGCAGTACTTTGTTCAGACTAGGAAGTCCATCATGGACTAGCTTTCCCATTCCAGTGATCTTTCCTTTAGAGCCATCTCCAAATGTCACATAGCTAGTGGAGCAGGGTTCAATGTTCACCAGGAATTCTTTAACTCATGTCATGTGTCTGGAACAGCCGCTATCTAGGTACCAATCTTCCTTAGCTGATGCCCTAAGTGAAGTATGAACAACAAGACTAACAATCTTGTGTTTTGGAACCCACATCATCTTCCTTCCGCTGCAGCTACTTTGAGTTCCATGATGTGGATGGCCATGTAGATGATAGCAAAAGGGCTTTATGTGACCATACTTGCCACAGTAGTGACACCTCCACTTCTTTCTTTTGCTCTTTTTCTGCTGCGTTCCATGATGTCGAGACCGATGTTGTGACATCGTGGCTCCAGTGCTGTTTTTGGCAGGAACAAATTCTGTCATGGTTGTTCTGCCAGCAGATTTATGATTAAATCCAAGTCCTCTCTGGTTTCCAACATTCTTCCCAAGCTGTAGCACCTCATCAAGCATATCTGAGCCTTTATTCAGCATCTTTATTGATTTTGTCATGTTTTCCAGTTTCGAGTTCAGAAAACCAATTTCTCCTTTAAGTTCAGAGATCTCCTCTTCATGTGCCTCCTTCTCAGCCTCCAGATTTGCAATGACCTTCTTCAGTTGTGCTTCTTGCTGAAGAATCTTCTCACTTTTGATGCATAGTTCTCTATAGGATATAGCAAGCTCATCAAAAGTGATTTCAATATCAATATCACTTGAGTCTTCATCAGATTCAAATCTATCAGTGAGTGCATTCACATCTCTGTCAGAATCACTTTCTTGTTCACTCTCTGTATCATCAGACCGACATACAGAAAGTCCTTTCCTCTGCTTCTTGAGATGGGTGGGACATTCAGCTTTGATGTGTCCATGGCCTTCACACCCATGGCATTGAATTCCTTTGATGTGACTGGGCTTTTCATCTGACTTCTTCTGGTATTCACTACCTTTCCTGATGTCGAAAGGGATGTTCCGGACATGTGGTTTCTGCCTCCTGTCCATTCTGTTCAGCACTTTGTTGAACTGTTTTCCAAGGAGCACAACTGCGTTAGTCAGACCTTCATCAGTATCCAGGTCATACTCATCTTCTTCTCCTTCATCATTGGACACGAACGCCAGGCTCTTGCTCTTCTTTTCAGTCCTATCCGAGAGTCCTAGCTCAAAGGTTTGAAGGGAACCAATGAGTTCATCTACTCTCATGTTGCAAATGTCTTGGGCCTCCTCTATTGCAGTGACTTTCATGTCAAATCTCTTAGGCAAAGATCTGAGGATCTTTCTCACCAGCTTTTCATCTGTCATCCTTTCTCCCAAGGCAGTGCAAGCATTGGCAATTTCAAGAATGTTCATGTGGAAGTCATGAATGCATTCTTCCTCCTTCATCTTCAGATTTTCGAATTTTGTAGCCAATAGTTGCAATCTGGACATCTTCACTTTGGAGGTTCCTTCATGAGTGGTTTTCAGAATCTCCCATGCATCCTTGGCAACTGTGCATGTGTTGATCAATCTGAAGATATTCTTGTCAACTCCATTGAATAGGGCATTCAAGGCTTTGGAGTTTCCAAGTGCCAATTCGTCTTCTTCTTTTGTCCAGTCTTCTTCTGGCTTTAATTCATCAGTGAGCTTTCCTTTTGTGTTCAGCATCTTGGGATGTTCCCAGCCTTTGATGACAGCTTTCCAGGTTCTGCTATCCAGTGATTTGAGGAAGGCCACCATCCTTGCTTTCCAGTATTCATAGTTGGTTCCATCCAGAATTGGCGGTCTGTTCACTGGTCCTCCTTCTCTCTCCATGTTCATCAGAATTTATCTCCCTAGATCTCACTCAGTGATTTAGAGTGCCCGCTCTGATACCAATTGAAATTCTGATACTGGGGACAGATGTCGTACAGGATGTCACAACATCGCGCTTCAGAACATGCAGATTGTATATGACCGTATGAACAGATTAAACAAGTAAATAACACAAGAGAATTGTTAACCCAGTTCGGTGCAACGTCACCTACATCTGGGGGCTACCAAGCCAGGGAGGAAATCCACTAAAATAGTATTAGTTCGAAGATCTAACAGCCACTGTATACAACCTTCTCACCTAACCACTACCCGTGCAACTTCTACCTAAGAGCCACTCTTAGATAAGAGAACCCCTCTCACTCCCTCTCAATCACTCACCCGTGTTTACAAACAAATCAAAGACACACCAGAGATTGCTCTCTGAACAATAGAGATCAACTCTACACACTCAGGTCCAACACTTGATGTTAGGGTAACATCAAGGTGGCTCACAAAACACTCAAGTCACAAAACTCACAAAATAACTCTTCAATCTCTGACTTGGTACAGAACCCGTGCAACCTTCATGTTTATATAGCAGTGTGCGTATCTGGGCTGCAACAACTTGCGCTGGATGAGATCTATCATTCTCCTGAAAAATCTGCACTTAAAGATCTAAAAGATAAAGTTTTATCTTTTAGTTTTTATCTTCAATCTCTAATCCCTGAACGAAACTATTCAAGTTTGTAATTCAAACTTTAATTATCTTTTAATTCGTTCCTAAAGATATAGCGCCTAATCTGTTGCTGACTGCACATTAATCTGTTAAAGATATAACAGATTTATGTGTCCAGTATTTGCGGGCAGGATGTCCTGGACATTGTATCCGACATCGTGGATCCTGCAGCTTCAATTCTTCATTTGACATTTTATCTTGCCTTGTGCATTGTGCAGCCCAATCTGATTCCTTGACATAATGTTAGACATCATGTGCAGCAACTCCAGCTTTCCTTCATTGTCTAAGTGCTTATGTTTTAACAAAATCTTAGCCAATCTTTTAAAACTAAGTAAAGCTAAGCACTAACACAAAGGACAGCTCACAAAGTGCTTGACTGTGGCTTTTACTGGCCCACCATCTTTAAATATGCGTGGAAGATTTGTAGCACTTGTGAGCAGTGTCAGAGAGCAGGAAGTGCACTTACATGGCGACAACAAATGCCTCAGCAACCTATGCTATTTTGTGAGGTGTTTGATGTCTGGGGTATAGATTTCATGGGCCCTTTTTCCAGTATCTTTTGGTTATGTTTACATTCTCCTTGCAGTTGATTATGTTTCAAAATGGGTGGAAGCCAAGCCCACTAGAACTAATGATGCTAAGGTTGTTGCAGATTTTGTCAGATCTAATCTGTTTTGTAGGTTTGGAGTACCTAAAGCAATCGTTAGTGATCAAGGAACCCATTTTTGCAACAAATCAATGCATGCCTTGCTTAAAAAGTATGGGGTTGTCCACAGGGTATCCACACCATACCACCCCCAAACCAATGGACAGGCAGAAATTTCTAATAGGGAGATCAAGAGAATTTTAGAGAAGATTGTGCAACCAAGCAGGAAAGATTGGAGTACCAGGCTAGATGATGCTCTTTGGGCACATAGGACTGCCTACAAAGCACCCATAGGAATGTCTCCTTATCGGGTTGTCTTTGGAAAGGCATGTCATCTTCCAGTGGAGATTGAGCACAAAGCATACTGGGCAGTGAAGACCTGCAACTTTTCTATGGATCAAGCTGGTGAGGAAAGAAAGTTGCAACTGAGTGAGTTAGATGAGATCCGCCTAGAAGCCTACGAGAATGCCAAGTTCTACAAAGAAAAGACCAAGAAGTTCCATGATAGCATGATAATTAAGAAGGACTTCATGGTTGGGCAAAATGTGTTATTGTATAATTCTAAGCTTGGACTCATGAGTGGTAAGTTGAGATCTAAGTGGATTGGTCCTTGTGTTGTTACTAATGTCTTTCCTTATGGTACAGTTGAGATCAAAAGCGACTCCACAAACAAGAGCTTCAAGGTCAATGGACACCGACTTAAGTCATTCCTCACAAACCCTTCTTTAGTGGACGTAGTGGTGGAAGAGACTTCCTTACTCCACCCTACTCTTCCTCTACCATGACTTAGGGAGTTTTTCTTTCCTATCTCCTTCTTTACTTTTATTACATTTGTCCGATTCTATTTGATGGTTTAATTGCTTTTAATCTTTTAATTGTGCCACATTGAGGACAATGTGTTGTTTAAGTATGGGGGGGAGTGTGTTCTTTAGTTTTGGTTTTGTTAGTTGTGTTAAATTAGTTTAATTTTGTTAGTTTTGTTGGGTTCTAGTTTAATTTTGTTAGTTTTGTTGTGTTAAATTTGCATGTTTCTCTTTGAATTATAGGATATGTTCAAGTAATGGGTAATTGTTCTGAAAATAAAAGTCTCTTGACATTTTGTGACTTGAAATCCTTGTTTTTCCTTTGCATGTCATGATAGTTTTGAAAGCTCAATTTGAAAGTGATAAGTTTACCTTTGTGAGAATTCGAGCCATCCATCATCATAATCTTTTGGTGTGTTTTTCCCCATTGATTGCTTGTACAATAGTCTTGGCTTGATTCTTGTTGATGCTTCCTAATTCACATGCATATTTGGAAATGATTTAGGCAATTTCGTTCTTATAAGCTTCTAGCCAAATGGACTTACCTTGAATTAATTCCTTTGATAGCCCCTTTGAGCCTATTTTCCCCTTTCTTTGTTTTGAAGCTCATTACAAGCCTTAAGTGAAAAACCATGATATCACCTTACCCTTAAGGAATTTTGGAGCTTTGGAATTGTTTTGGGAATAAGCTGGGAATAAGTGTGGGAAGGTATGTTTCATTGGAAGATATGATTTTTGGCCATGCTTAATGTTTTATTTTGGCCATGCTTGATGTATATATATATATATATATATTGCCTAGTTCTTTCTTTAATCTTCAATTTCGTACTGTTCAATAAAAAAAATAAAAAAAAATTCAGTTGCTGCAAATTCTGCAATTTCGTACTATTCAAAAAAAAAGAGAAGAAGAAGAAAAGAAGTGAAGTTGAATAAATAAGGTCTTGATATGAGAACTTGATTTGGGAGCCTTGGTTAATTTTGTTGATATTAGAGGGTTTGGGTTTACTACTTGTGCTTAATTTCCACTTATTCCCCATTGTTCCTTTATTCCTTTGGGATTTAGCTACTTATTCCATATTTTTTTCCTTACCTTGTCCTTGGCCCCATTACAACCTTTAAAGACCTTTTGATCCTCATATGCATGTGTTGTCAAGTCATTTGTCAATTTTAGAATTTTGCCAAGTCTATGTGGTGTTTGTTTTCATGGGTGCTTCGAGAGTAAACAGTAGCCTAGACACTTGAGAGATAGAGGGCATATCTTGTGAGGCTTAATCATTTTTCATTATTGAGCTGATTAACTATTTTTCCATGATTGGGTTGCTTGGATGATTTTCACGAATGTCTTGACTCTTTGGATCTCTTCATGTTAGATGTTACCCATTCCTTTCATTCCTTGATGTTCATTGAGAAATATGTAAATGTTTTTGTTTGTCTCTCTTTGATATCATTGGATTTTGTTCTTTATTTCATTTTGCCTAGAAGTGCAAAAGGCTAAGTATGGGGGGTTTTGATGTGCCATTATTTTCTCTTATTTCTTAACCCTTTTTGCACCATTTTAAATACTGATTAGTCTTAATTGTCAAATTTATGAGGCAATTTTATTATTTGGGCCCATTCAGCTAATTTGATGTTTTTAATCTAATTTCCGGAATTAATGAAGTATTGGGCTTGAATCTAGAATTGGGCTTGGACTTGAAGAGAGCAGACTAATTTATTCTACAAAATTAGATCTTATCTTATCTTATCTTATTTTATCTAGATATTATTTAGATTTGATTTCATCTAGATATTATTTCATCTAGATCTTATCTTATCTTATCTAGATTTGATTTGATTTTACTTATGGGCTTGGATTTAAAACAGATTTGTAAGCTTTGGGGCTGAAAAACTATATAACAGCACCAAGGTTCTAGTTTAGCTCTCTCCTCTCTCTCCTCTCTCTCTTCTATTTTTCATTTTTAGTTTTAGTCTCTCTTCTCTTTCTCTTTTATTTTCGTTTTTTACAATTCCAGTTCAGACTTTTAGTTTTATGAATAAAATTTCGTTCTCTATTTGATTAATGGAAGGCTAAGTCCGCAGCGTTGTTTTCTCTTGAGGATCAAGCATAGTTCTCTTTGAGGTTCTATTATTACTATTAAATTCTGTTCAGTTTTTCCTCTTCACTAATTACTCTGAATTTGTTGCTATTAATTCATGCATGCTTAGTGCTTGATTAATTGTCTCTGCGCTTAATTTATGTTCATTCATAATGATCGTTTATGAGTAATTGGTGTGTGTGATGCTTAATCACATAATGAATGCTTTATGTTAAATTTCTCTTAGTAATTTAATTTAGGGTTGGATTAAGTGGTTGAACTGATAAAGGATAAATTCTCGCAACCTAGGATAGGAGACTTGCTTGTTAATCAAGGGGAAGTAACGTATTTTAATTCTGATAATTTCTAATTCAATTTTACTCGTTGTTTAATTTACAAAAGCAAACAACCCCCCCCCCCCCAATTTGTTACTATTTCCTACTATCTATTATGAACATTTGGTGTATCATTGCTTGTTGGGAAATGACCTAGAATCACTTCCTAGTTACTACATTTTAATATTTATTTGATTCGGGTACTGCCTCGATCACCTGCCAAACCCAAAAACCCTCTCAACTGTTTGAGGGTCTAAGGAAGTGGCCAATTCCTCACTGCTTCCACCTTAGTAGGGTCAATAGAGACTCCCTCTCCAATGATAAAATGTCCTAAGTATTCTACTCGAGTAACCCCAAAGTAGCACTTAGATTTCTTTGCCAACAAGGCATTTACTCTCATGGTAGATAAGACTGTTTGTAAATGATGCAAGCAATCCTCCATGCCCTTGCTGTAAATCAGAATGTTGTTAAAAAAGACCAACAGGAACCTCCTCAAGTATTCTCGAAACACCGAATTCATTAAGCCCTAAAATGTGGCAGGGGCATTGGTTAAGCCAAAAGGCATAACCAAGTACTCATAATGCCCTGAATAAGTTTTGAAAGTTGTTTTATGTACATCTTCCTCCGCCATTCTGACTTGATTATAGCCAGACCTTAAGTCAATTTTGGAAAATACAGTAGAGCCATGTAGCTCATCCAATAGATCATCAACCAAGGGTATAGGGAACCTATTTTTTACTGTACTCTTGTTGAGGTCCCTGTAATCAATGCAAAGCCTCCAACTTCCATCCTTTTTACCAACCAACACTACAGGACTGTTGTAAGGACTACTGCTATTCTGGATAATACCACTCTTTAAGTAATCTTGTACCAATTCATCTATTATGTCCTTCTATTGTTTAGAATACATGTATGGTCTCTTATTCACAGGATTAGTTCCTTGCACCAAGGGAATAGTGTGATCATGATCTGGCCTTCTAGGTGGTAGAGTAGTGGGTACTGCAAACACATCTTCATATTGAAGTAGCAACTTATCAATACTGTCAGGAATTGAGGAAGACGTAGCATGAGTGGACAGGGAGTGGAGTAGTAATCCTTCTTCAAAGTCACATACTTGCAACATAGAAATGTGAACTCCTGCAGCTAGTGTCTTATGTATCTGTTGCTTCCTAATTATCTTAATATTTGTAGAAGAATTGCCTCTCAAGACATGTCTTCTTCCTTGAGCAGTGAACTCCATGGTTAACTTGTCAAAGTTCCATGTGATATTCCCCAATGTAATCAGCCATTCGATACCAAGAACCATATCGCAGCAGCCTAAGGGTAATAGCAGGATATCTAAACTGAATGTAGTGTTCTGTATAAGCCAAGATAACCCTTTCACCATAGTATTAATCTACCCTCTAGCTCCATCAGCCACAATGACACTAACAGGATCCATATCTTCAATTTTGCATCCTAGCTTCTTGGCTACATTAACAACTAAGAAATTGTGGGTGCTCCCACTATCAATGAGAATGTGCAGGGGCTTCTTCCTTACCTGACCAGTGACTCTCATGGTCCGAAACTTGGCTACTCCAGTTAGGGCATTTACTGAAATCAAGGGTTCCAAATTGGTTTCATCAGGAGGGTTTTCAGTAGGTCCTAGGTCTTCATCAGAGTCAGAATTCTCAGCTATTTCCATGACATGGATTTGGAGTTTCTTATGAGTTTGGCTATAGGCAGGGGTAAAGGGTTCATCAAAAAAAAAAAATACATGACATAGATTTGGAGTTTCTTATGAGTTTGGCTATGGGCAGGGGTAAAGGGTTCATCAAGAAAATAATAGAGACCCTTAGCCCTCCTTTCACTCATATAGGCAAGGGTTAGCTGTTTAGTGGTTTGTGTTTTAGGTTTTATAGGTTCTAAGGTTTTGGGAGGGTTTGGTAAGATTGGTGGCTTTGCTACAAGGTTGGGTTTGAGGGTTTTAGAGAGTGGTTTGGCTTGCATGCTAGTGGCATTGGCATTTTCATACATCTTTGCTAGGGAAAAGGCTTTCATAACAAAGGTTGGTTGGAACATTCTAACCATCATTTGAATCTCCATTTGCAAACCACCAAGAAAACAACTCAATTGATGGGCCTCAGATAAGTCAATTCTTGAAACAATTGCATCAAATTCAGTGTGATAATCAGTAATAGTGCCTTTCTGTCGAAGTCTCATTAGTTCAGCCATTGGATCCTCGTAAACTTCACCAAATCTTTCAATCAAGATTTTCGTATAGTCATTCCATGAGGGCAATTTATCGAGTCCCACATTCTTCACATACGCATTGTGCCATTGGAGAGCTTTGCCTTCAAAATGGACCACAGCCAAGCGCACCTTGTACTCTTCGGGGGTTTGATCAACCGAAAAGAAAGTGTCACATTGGATGATCCAGTTCTTGACGCCCTCGCCATTGAATCGGAGAAAATCCAAACGTGCGAGCCTAGTGTTACACGAATAGGGCCGGGAAGACGCGCCAAAACCTAATGAGCAAGAATTTTTGTGGCGTCGAAACATATCATCGATCGTGCGCTGCAACGAAGCTCCAATATCCATGAATTGTTCTTCCATTCGTGTATTGAGACGTTCTTCAATTTCACGAATATGCGTTTGATTTCTGGTATTATCAGCGATGGCGAAGTCGTGGCTTGGAAGGTCATGCTCTGATACCAATTGTTACAATTGTTCTAGGAAGGAAGGACCTCGAAAATAACCAAGAAAAGAGTAGGGAATCCACTAAATAGAATGGACACCAAACAAGGGATCTTTATTGATTGGATTGGAAATTATAGAGAGAATTTCTTACAAAAATGAATGAATACACGAATGCTAAATTGCTATATATATATATATATATATATATATATATATATATATATATATATATATATATATATATATATATATATATCAGTTCAGTTACAATTTAACAACTAATGGCTCAGGATTTGCCACTTGTCCTAGGGCTAACTAACTATTTTTATGATCCTGCATCACAACCCCATTCTCCTTCTCATCTCCCTTTCTTACACACTCATTTTCCACCCAAATCTCCCTTTTCATCCTCTAGTGGTTTCCCCAAATCTGCGACAACGGAGTTTCGATTGCAAGGCGCGGCACGAAGCCACGAAGGTGCTACGGTGAGGCGAGCCGCAGCACCACGATGTTGCGACAGCGAGGCATTCTGTGTTGATGTTGTTGTCGGTGCTAAATGATTTGTTTGTTGATGTTCTTTTTCTTTCCATTTTTTTCCTCTGTTTCGGGTTATTGGTTGATTGTACTTCTCTATAAAAAAAATATATATTTTTAATGCAAAGGAACCTTTTCTTGGTGAAGCAACAAAGCTTGTGACGAAGAAAACTATGATGTGACGTAGATTTGCTCCAATGATGAATAAATTGCAAGAAATGGTTTCTTCACCCACCAAACCCTCCATGAACCGCGGATGAAGTTACTCAAAGAAACATTATGCTAAACTAAATCAAAACAGAGATATCAGAGCAGACTTAATTCAAAAAAAGATTAAATTATAATTTTAGTTCCTTTATCATTTTTAATTTGCGATTTTAGTTTTTTTTTTTTGCAATTTTGATCTTCCTAATTTAAAAAAAAAAAAAACACAATTTTATCCAAATTTCAATTTTGCATGCATTTATTTCTTTAGGGAAAGGATTATACTAGCACTGGTTAGTTAGTAGCCTTGAGTACTTGACATAGGATTAAGCAAGTATTCTTTAGTTAGTGTTATTTTTGTAGGTTAAGTATTTCTATAGTACTTAGTAGCTAAAGTTGTCATAAGATAAGAATCCACTCCAACTCCAAGGCTACTAGACCTCATAAATAATGCAGGGCAGAACACCAAAATGTGGAATAAAGTTGTAGGGCACAATAAAAAAGACAAACATTAGAAGAATGAGCCAACGGTGGCTACAAGTAGAAAGAGGAATGGACAAAGGAAAGGAAATGAGACGTAGGATAATAATAGCAAACCCAACATAGTTGTGTTATTCGTCCTACAACCTATCCAACAATTTATGCAATACTGTTTTCTTCTATCAATCTCTAACACATAACTAATTAATAATCACATTATATTTCATTTCTCTTTTTTTCTTCCTTTCATTTTATTTGTTTGTACAAATGTTATTTCTCAACCCAATATGGGTGGCATGTTTTTTTGTGAATCATGTTAATGTCAGTTACTGAACAAGAACGGTAAAGTAGGCTAATTTCCATTTTCATTTAAAAAATGGTTTGGTTTTTACTTTTGAATCATAACCTTTTATTTTATAGTTTTTTAATTATTAGACAAATCTTACTAATCCACCCCAAATTTCAGTGAGTTGATATTTTCAATCCAATTTTTCAAAATGGGCTAATCTATCTCCACCCTGTTTTTGGGATTATCTTTAAAAGTGACCCTGATCATAATTTCACTAAGAACTGAATTGAACCATAAATCCAACCGCACTAAATTGTGTTATAATTATAAAGCAATTCACTAACCGAACCATTGAAACAATCTAATTCGGTGAACCAGGCCATTACCATTTTTTTTTTCTAAAGTTAAAACTCACACATTCTTAATACACTGAACTCAAATATTGATGTTTACAATTAACCGGAGTTTTCTTTCAGCATCAGCATCATTATATATGGAATTGTGTATTAGCTGGTGACAAGTTAAAGCTATTCAAAAATATGGGAAAGTGTATGGGATTTGTGCATTACTATAAGTATAAAGTGTGCAATTTTATTATGGTGGAAATTTTGGTCTTTGAAAATACAGTAACGAATAAGTAGAAGATTCAGCAACTCTAACAGACTAGAGACCTATTGCCTAACAGAATTAGAGCTTTGATATAATAGTGCTTCAGCAAAAGTCTATCTAACAACCCATCCTTCCGCTAGGCAATAATAAACCTTATTGTCCTATAACTGCAGATCGTTATTGCACAAAACTGTTGTGGTAAAGCTGGATCGGCCTAAGAATAAAATAACAAAAAAATTGCTTTTAGTTTTTATAAAGTAAAGAAGACCATGTTTATTAGAAAAAAAAATTGTATATGTTAACAAAAAGGTCAATATATAATTTTTTATTTAAAGTAAAATATTTCTTTTTAAATTTGTTTTAGGCGTTGGGTCAGCATGTGGTAAAGCTATCATGTGTAAGCATCCAATACCAATAGAAGATTATATGATGAGCATATTTTGGCACAAGTCAATTTCTGGTTGGATCCCTATGCTGGCTGTAATATTAGATATTGAACTTCCGTAATAGGATGTTCTTTTATTATTTCCTCCCATGAATATCATGAGCAATTTACTTTAACTTCTTAAATTCCTAGCCCTTATTAATTGATCTAAGTTTTCTGCTGTACACATGATTTCTTTGAAGAATTCTCTATCTTGCCTTTTTGTGTTATATTTTTTCCTAAGTTTTGATGTTTTCTGCCTAGATGTAGCTAGGCAACGTAATTCTTGAACTGGTTTTCAAACTAGTTTGAACAGCCTACGAAACCAAAACTGGATCTGTTAGGACTATGAGGAAGGGGCAGTTAATTATTACCATTAGTATATTAATTAGTTAGTTAAGGGATTAGTTGGTTAGAGGAGTTTATTAGATATAAAAACAAGAGAATAAGGATAGGAGAGAGATCTTGTCATTTATAAATTGAACATTAATTTTTTGTGAAAGGAAAAATACTTTACGAAGGAAAAATCCCTGAAGGAGAATTTTGGGGAAACAATTACATGAAATCTATATGTTATCAATTGGTTGTTTTTAACCTTGAGGACAAGGTTGTGTTTCTGGAGGGGTGGTATTGTTAGAACTATATAAGGAAGGAGGAGTTAGTTACTACAATTAGGATATTGATTAGTTTAGTTAAGTTAGTCAGTTAGAGGGATTTATTAGATATAAATAGAGGAAGAAGGATAGAAGAGAGATCTTATCATTTATAGATTGAGCATTAACTCTTTGTAGAAAGAAAAATCCTTTGTGAAGGAAAAATGCTTGGAAGAGAGCTTTGTCTCCTATTTTTTGTTCTTTTCTTACTAGTCAATAAAATTTCTTTCTTTTCTTTCTCATTTCAATTCTGGATACCTAATAGGTTCAGAATCAGATCAAAGAACCAAAACCAATTCAGAACTGGTTTGCCAAAACAGAAATGATTCAGAAAAATTTGTTTGAACCCAGTGTTGTTAAATGGCGGCCATGGCGGCGCTATGGCGGAGTTGCGTAGCGGATTTTTGAAAAAACGCCACCGAATAGCGGTGGCGTGATGGGTTGAAGATGGCGGCGCCATGGCGGTCATGGCGACGAGACGAAACATGGTGGAATTTTTTTTTTTTGTCCGCGATAGGAGTTGGGCTGACCCGACCCAACCCTACTCGGTAACTTAATGAAAAGCACGACCCTTCCAAGCTTTCAGAATGCAGCTGCGACCCCTCCAAGCTCCAACACAAAGCGCGACCCCGGAACCCAGCTGCGACCCCTGTAACCAGCCACGACACCCCACACCTACGCATGACCCCCCTGCACACAGCAGCCAGCAGCGACGACCCACAACGTGAACGGCGACGACGAGCACGGCAGTGACGACCCACGGCACGAACAACGGCGACGACCCACACGCAAAATATCGCGATCCAACTCTGGTGGGCATCTTGAAGCTTTATTTTTTTTTTTTGGTTTTGTTTTTGCTGTTTGACACCTCTTTTTTTGTCTGTAGCTTTTTTTTCCCTTTTTCTATTTGACACCCTCTTTTAACTTTCGACAGTCTCATTTTTATTTCTTTTTTCTATTTGACACCATAATTTTTTTTTTGTTCAGTCCTCTTTTAAATGACTGAACCATCATCCAATGCTATTACTGCAAGTGCAACGAGGATGATTATGTTGGGATTGGAGAAGATGATTAGAGTCTCAACCTTCACTTTGCACTTTGCATTATGTTTTTATCATTTTCTTATTTTGAACTCTTTAATGAGTTTATTTGGTGTTGGTACTTGATTATTATATGAACTCATGAAACTTTTAGTTTATTTGAATGCAATCTTTTGTTTTTTTTTTTCAATTTCAATGAGTTTATATATATGTATTTTTTTTTGTCTGCCATGACATCCATCATTTTCCGCTACGTCATCTGCCATATTTTTATGGCGGATTTTTAGCTTTTCGTCATGAACCGCCATCCACCATTAACAACATTGTTTGAACCTAAAAAAATGTTTCTTGGTCTTTTATGAAACAGAAATGATTCAGAAAAAAGAAAAAAAAAAAAAAAAAAAACATATTCGTTCGGTTCGGTTGAACCATATTTGCTGTTTGGTCTTTTATGAACCAAAACATGGCCAGTCCCACCATAACATCGAGCTCCTCAACTCGGAGTAATAAATTTAAGTATTTAACTGCATATCGATGTAGGGGTGCTTCTTCCTTTATCTATCTATCTATCTATCTATCTATATATATATATATATATATGAAATGCTGGTTGATTTTTATGAGGTGCAGGAAGCTTTAGCCTTGATGTAGGGAACATCCAAGAACAGCTAGACAGACTTCTAGGTAACACAACAACATTAATTTTTATTGTGTGGTGATAACATAAATTGAAGAATATTCAGGATGAACACAGTATTAGTACTAGGCTACAATAAAATAAAGGATTTGCTTAAAACTAAATCAAGGGGTAGGGTGTATAGAAATGATACAAAAGAAATGAAAAATAACAAAAATGTTCATATTTTCATCCGAGAAACTGATATAATCACATTCAACAAGTCCAGTACATATGAATCTCTTTTCAATTTTCAAGTTAAACATATATCAGACATATCTTTCTTTTTCTCTTAAAATTTCTGACATCATAATTATAAACAAAGTCATTTTTGAGTGGAAAACCTGTTGCCAGAAGAACACATTCCATAATACCACTCAAAAATCAGACTCTGTATCTCTTACATAGTTTACAGACAAGTTCATCAAAATTTTGGACCATAATTCACTTCCTCAAAATTCTTGTTTTGACACCCCCTGAAATTTAGTAAGAAATAAATGAACCTTAAAACGAATGAGGCAGAAAGAACCCTATAACAAAGAAATATAAAAATGGATTGGATGGAATGGTGGCATTGATTATAATCACCACCTATATATGCCTGTCAAAAAGTGGGGAGGGAGAAAATAAAATTTGTCACATACCTTCAACTTCCTCAAATTGAACTTCCTTCACCAAGTCAGATGCCGCGTTATACTCAAATCTACACAGTAAATGGAAAGTATGCCCTTAGTGATAGGTTTTAAAGTTGTATAACAATGTAATAATCAAATTCTATACTCGAGCAAAATTCAAAAACTTCATACAAAGGCATCCAGAAACACCTTTGATGAAACACAACAAAAACATTTTCTCAGTAGAAAACAACTTAAAATTATGGGTTAGGGAGTGTTACAACTTACAATACAGCTTTGGTTATTAAATGCTATCTATCTAATAATTCCTGCAGTTATGGGACTAGGGAATGAGGTAGTGTAGGTGGTCTCTATCATGCATGCAGAGGAACTATCGTAGTAGCTTTAAGGCATCAAAAATGGGAACATGAGATGCATTTAGATACAAGCATGTGGAGGAAAAGAAAAACACTCTAATGAAATGGAATTCCATAAGTTTGCGAATGAAATGTTGGGTGATAAAGCAATCAAAAAATTTGAAAGATTTAAAAAAACCAGTTGAATTCCTCAAGCATGGCCATGTCATTTTCCTTTACATCATAAAAATTCTGAATGAAATGTAGCTAGAAAAGTTAGTGGCATCTGTCATCATTTTTCACAATTCTTAAAACGATGGCTGAAAGCCTGAAAACCTTCACAGGATCACTAAAATGTGACTAATATGCCAGAATGTTAATATGAACTTGAATGCATCGCTGAAGCCATTTCCAGCCATACTGCAACCTTTCACTTTGCAGGGTTGAGATTTAATCAATTTTGCTCTTTGCAACTTCACAAAAGTGGATACAGAATCCAGGTTGGCCACAGGACTCTAATAAAACCATATTATTGCAGCATAACTGATACGCAAAAACAAAAAAGAAGCTGGATTCGAGGCCAGTACCTCCTGAAGAAAGGAAGGAAATGGAAGCTTTTGTATTTCATATCCATGATCATTACAATTGCTTTATTTTATACTACTTCCTTGTCTAACAGAATTTGTCATTACTGCTAATTCTACTGAAATGCTGGTTACATAATTTTGGTTATGCTTGTCCCCTCTGAGGTACACCAACAAATCATTAGCAATTTCACACCACCAGGTCAGCTTCCTTTTTCGAAGCCTTACACGTAATCTTTAAGGTAAGAGGGCTTTGTGATGGCCCTCTTAGCTTTTCCTTCTATCTGCACCTCTGTTTTCTGTAATGGCACCATTGATTTCTGCACTTTGTCCTCAGCACACTGTTGTTGAGCTTCTGTATCATCCTCCACCCCTTGAAAAATCACCTTGTCCTCAAGGTGATAATCCTCCTTCAATTGCGCCCAATTTTCCCATGATGTCTCATCTCGGGACAGTCCATCCCACTGAACCAACACCTCCAGAGGCCCCTGAGCTGTAGTTCGACGAGAGTCTAAGATAGCCAAAGGCATGATCAAGGGTTGATGCTGGATAAATTGTTTCGGCCAGTGAACTTGTGGAACGGATTCCAGTGACCCTTTGAATGGTTTTAATAATGAACAGTGGAAAACAGGGTGTATGCGAGCTTCTGCCGGTAACCTGAGACGATAAGCAACAGACCCAATGCGTTCCTCAATTTGAAAAGGTCCATAAAACCGCTTCGCCAATTTACCCGTTATGACCTGTGATCCCTTTGCTGAAGCTTGTCGATGTGGCCTTAGTTTTAGCATGACCCAATCGCCGGTCTGGTAGACCACCTCTCTGCATTTAGTATCAACGATCATCTTCATGCGAGTCTGAGCTTTCAGAAGCTTTTTGCGGATAGCTTGAAATGTGTTCTCTCTGTTAGTTAGCAATCCATCAACTGCGTCAAGGGTAGAGGAACCAGTGATGTAATCAGGGAAATTAAACGGCTTGCGGCCGAAGGTAACTTCATAGGGGGTGGTGCCCGTTGCCGCGTTCCAAGCTGTGTTATGAGACCATTCCACCCACAGGAGGAGTTTGCCCCATTCCTTTGGCTTTTGATGCACAAATGCTCTTAAGTATTGCTCGATGACTCTATTCAAAGCTTCAGTCTGGCCATCACTTTGTGGGTGATAAGCTGAGCTCATCCTGAGCTGCGTGCCACTGTGTCGAAAAAGTTCCTGCCAAAATTTGCTGATAAACAGGGGATCACGATCCGAGACTAAGCTACGGGGGAGACCATGAAGCTTTCCCACAATGTCCATGAATAAGGATGCCACGGTGTGAGCTTTGTGTGTAGTAGGGAGCATGCCCAAGTGTATCCCTTTGGAAAATCTATCCACTACAACCAAGATCACTATGTTGCCGTGATAGGAGGGAAGCCCAGTGATGAAATCAAGGGATAAGTCTTCCCAAGGGCGTTGAGGAACAGGTAGAGGACATAAGAGGCCGGCAAGGCGTTTGGTCTCGTATTTAGTGTGTTGACAGTCCATGCACTGGGATATGAACTTGGCGACATCGTCCCTCGTTCCTGGCCACTCAAAATTTTCCGACAAGCGTGCGACAATCTTGGTGATGCCCATGTGGCCTCCAGCAGGGGTGGAGTGGTATTCCACCAGTAGTGTTGAAATCAGAGCTAGGCCCTTTGGTAGCCAAATTCGCCCCCTTCTGAGAATCAAATTGTTTACCACCATAAAGCCTGACTAGCTTGTGGGATTTGTGATGATTTCCTCTCGAAGCTGCCAGTATTGGGCGTTTTCTTCTGATTGACTTTGAAGTTCTTCCAGGAACATTGGGCACGAAACAGAGAGACTTAGCATGGTGGAGGTTTCAGGCTCGAAACACCGAGAGAGAGCGTCGGCCGCCTGGTTGTGTACGTCGGAGCGATATTGGATTTGATAGTCATACCCCATCAGCCTCGCAAGATATGTATGCTGCTCTAGTGTCTGAATTACTTGCATCAGAAGCTCCTTGAAACTACGGTGGTCAGTGATGATGGTGAAACGGTGGCCAAGTAAATACTGCCGCCATTTCTTCACCGTTGCCGTTATGGCAAATAATTCTCGAACATACGCTGAGGCACGCAATAGTTTTGGGGGAAAAGGCTTACTGAAGAAGGCAATTGGATGATTGCACTGCGACAGAACCGCCCCCATCCCCACGCCTGAAGCATCAATTTCAACGGTGAAGGACAATTGAAAGTCCGGCAGGACGAGAACAGGAGCCTCCGAGAGAGCTTGCTTGAGCTTATCGAAAGCCAATTGTGCCTGAGGAGGCCAGTCAAACTTGTCCAGAGTGGAGAGGTGGACCAAGGGTGCTGCCATCGTCGCGTAACCGCGAATGAACCTGCGATAGAACCCCGCAAGCCCCAAGAAGCTTCACACCGCCCTCATAGTGCGTGGTGTCGGCCATTGTCGAATTGCCTTGATCTTAGAAGCTAAAGGTTCTACCCCCTTACGCGACACAAGGTGGCCGAGATACTCAACCTGGCTTTGAGCAAAGAAGCATTTTGTGAGTTTTAAAAAGAATTGATTGTCCGATAGTACCTGAAATGCTATTTCCAGATGAAGTAAGTGATCTGCAAAGGAAGCACTATATAACAATATGTCGTCGAAGAAGACGATGACAAGTTGACGAAGGTAAGGCTGAAAGATCTTGTTCATAGTGGCTTGGAACGAGGATGGTGCGTTGCACAACCCAAATGGCATTACTCTGAATTCGTAATGGCCATGATGGGTGCGAAAGGCAGTTTTGGGGACGTCAGCCGTGTGCATACGTATCTGATGGTAGCCCTGCAGAAGATCAAGCTTAGAGAAGCAAGTGACCCCTCCTAACTCATCAAGCAGCTCATCAATAGTAGGAATGGGAAAACGATCCCGGATAGTTATGGCATTCAAAGCGCGGTAATCTACGCAAAACCGCCATGTCCCGTCATGCTTCTTGACTAAGAGCATCGGAGAAGAAAAAGGGCTGGTGTTGGGTTGGATCAGGCCCTTCTGCAGCATCAATTCAACTTGGAGCTCAATTTCACACTTCTGAAAGTGTGGGTAGCGATATGGACGGACATTTACAGGGGTGGATTGAGGAAGAAGGTGTATATGGTGGTCTGTATCTCGCGCCGGTGGTAAAGTGTCAGGCTGGTTAAACAGGAAGTGGAACTTGGCGAGAAGGTCTCGAATGGGTGAGGGGAGGGATTCAATGGGGTCAGGGTTGTCGGTAAGGATGGAGATATGGCAATAAATGCCAGCCCCTTGTGTCCGAGATAGCCGACGGAATTGTGACGGAGTTAACGCATTCATGGTGGATTTGTTCTCCCCTGCAAATTCCACCAAACGGCCGCCATGGAAGAATTGCATACACAGGGTGTTGTAATTAGTGAGGATTGGTCCCAAGGCCTTGAGCCACTGGACCCCTAAAACCACGTTAGCACCGGAAATGGGTAACACGTGGAGGTCTACAGTGAACTGAGCAGATTGCATGTTGAGGACGATGGCTTCGTAGACACGTGTGCAGGTGAGGTGTTGTCCATTGCCCACCATGACCCGCAATGGAGAGGTGTCACGACAGGGAAGTTGCAATTGAGTCACCAACTGATGCTGGATAAAATTATGTGTGCTGCCGCCATCCACCAACACCACGACACGATGGTCAGCGATTGTGCCTATTAAATGCAACGTCTCCGGTGCCACATGGCCTGCCAGGGAGTTAAAACTAATTTGGGTCGGGTTCGGGTCAATTGAATCCACATTATCGGGCGGGTCGGGTAACGGGTCAGGGCGCACTATATCAGACAGGGATGGGTCTTCTTCCTCAGCGATTAGCAGAAAAACCCTAGAGGCACAGCGGTGGCCTCTATGGTATTTCTCATCGCAATTAAAACAAAGGCCACACTCAAGATGGGATATGATGTCTTCCTGAGAGAGACGCTTCACCGTTGGAGGCGGAGGGCGAGCAGGAGGAGGTAACAGTGGTGGGAGAGGAGTAGCTCGCGGAGGGGGAAGAGGTGGGGTGGGCTGCGGTGGAGGAACCCGAGAGCGTGAAGGTTGGCGAGCGTCCAGTAGCTTCTCTTCCTGGAGACGAGCCAGACCTGCGGCCTGCACCAAGGTCAGTGGTTGGTGCGCCTGCACCTCGCGGCGGATCTCCAGAGTTAAGTCAGAGATAAAACAGCTCAGTAGGAACAGTGAGGGAAGACCGATGATGCGATTTGCGAGGTCCTGGAACTCCAACAAGTAATGAGCAACGGAACCCCTCTGTGTCAATTTGAATAATGCTCCCGTAGGATCATTGTACTGTGATGGTGCAAAATGCGTTTGTAGGGCTTGGAGGAAGACAGGCCAAGACGTGAACTGACCTTTCGAGGTCATCCACTGGAACCACGCTAGTGCTCTGCCTTCCATGTAGAAGGAAGCAATGGTGAGCCTCTCAGTTTCCGATGTACGGTGATATTCGAAAAACTGATTGATTTTGAAAACTCAACCTAGGGGGTCAGTACCGTCAAACCTCGGGACATCTAATTTCATGCGGTGTGTGTTTGCAAGGACAGTGGGGGATGGTGGAAAGGACATGGATGGTGAGGCTGAGGCGAAGAGGGCGGGGGAGACACGGGTAAGCAAGTCCTCGATTTTTTGGGTCAAGGAATTCATGGATTCACCAAGGGACGATTGATTCTGTGTAAGGCGGAATAAAATTTCATCAAGTCTGTCAGGGGTACCCATGGCTGTGTGTGAATCAAAATGAGAGCACCAAAATTGATACGCAAAAACAGAAAAGAAGCTGGATTCGAGGCCAGTACCTCCTGGAGAAAGGAAGGAAAAGGAAGATTTTGTATTTCATATCCATGATCATTACAATTGTTTTATTTTATACTACTTCCTTGTCTAACAGAATTTATCATTTACTGCTAAGGAATATTCTACTGAAATGCTGGCTACACAATTTTGGTTATGCTTGTCCCCTCTGAGGTACACCAACAAATCATTAGCAATTTCACACCACCAGGTCAGCTTCCTTTTACGAAGCCTTACACGTAATCTTTAAGGTAAGAGGGCTTTGTGATGGCCCTCTTAGCTTCTCCTTCTATCTGCACCTCTGTTTTCTGTAATGGCTCCATTGATTTCTGCACTTTGTCCTCAACACCCTATTGTTGAGCTTCTGTATCAATAACATAATACTTACCTCTTTATTAGAAATGCTAAACAGTTTCAAACACACTCTTTATTGGTTGAAATTTATTAAAACTCACAAAATTGTGTAGATCTCACTCCTTACTTAATAAAACACCATGCATCATTTTGTGGTTTCCAATAACTTTTACCAATAATAATAGTGTTAGAAGTAATGTGTCAGAGAGTATCATACTAGCAATCCTCTTTATGCCAATGAACAGAAAATTTCACAATAAAAATGACTATTCAATCATACCAAGTCACCAATTGTACATCAATAACTTCATAAACAACAAACACATCAAAGACACATAAACTCATGCACCAATTGTGCATAATAAAAACTTTTTGTTTGAATAAACTAATCCATAAGTACTTATAAAATAAAATAAAATGAATCAAACTGTTTTTAATAAGTTAAAATGATAAGAACCTTGGGAGAATCACAACACAAAAGCTTGGAGAGCCCAAAGTGTTATAAACGACACACTAGAATCCCTTGCTTCCAATGTGGGACTCAAGTCCCTTACCTTGCAATTTGATCCTAACATCCCACCACACATCCACAACTAAGACGACCATGTGAGTTTGCTCTGCACTAGCCCTTTGACTACTCTCGAGATAACACTGCAATGTCAGCATCACCGCCCATGTTGCTCGTTTGCAACTCAGACATGGCAGAAGGCTCTAATACCACGTGATAGAAACCTAGTATCTTAATAGCAAGAATACGGGATTTCTCCCCGCAATACAGTGTTTAACTATGCTCAAAGTCCCAAATTATCTCACAAATGACCAAAATTGATCTATCTCTCCCCTTCCTATTTATATTTAGAATTTAATGTCTATGCACTTTACATTGTCATCCAATTACAAATCTCCACTTGAATTAGATTAATATAATTATTTTAAAAGTCAACAAACTTATCATACATGGTGGGTTGTGATTGAATGATTGTGTAAAATTTTCTACACTGTGGGTACATAACCCTTTTTCTCTTATATTATAGACAACATCAACATGCCTTATTCCGTCTATGTAGCTCACAAAGTAACTAACCAATGGATATCTAACCTAACATGACTAACTACTAATAGGAGTTGCCAAACATAAATAACTTATGCAACTTAGATAAAATAGCTTCTACAAAAGTTGAGACACACAAGTCAAAATTCAAGTTACAAGAAAATTTTAATTATTTTATTTTCTTATTTCCTTTTTCTATCAACTCTCATAGCAAAACTCACAAACATAAACAACATAGTCAACGTTCAGTCAACGATTTGGTAAACCCCATTTACCTATTGGAGAAAACGACATCGAGTTCGAACCCCGTCGCACTCTTGGCCTTGGTAGCCTCGACCAGCACCGTGACAATCTCCGTCTTCCGAGTACTAGCCATGAGCAAATCATACTCCGACGGAACAATCACCGCGAAAAAATTATCACTCAGTTCACTCAGACAAACCCTCTCCACCGCCGCAAGCACTATTCTCCGCTTCAGCGCGTCCACCTCAGGGTCAACGATGTAAATCGCAGAATCCGTGATCATCAGAACGCAGCGTTTCATCTTCCCGGAGCCCGTAAACTTCAGAACCCTGTCCGCAAACAGAACCTCATTGTCCCCTATAAAACGGAATAGCAGTATCAGAAAATGAAATTCAAACTTTTTTACTTATAATAAGATAATAAAAAAAGAGTGAGGTTGTTTAAATTTTAAAAAATAAATAAATAAATAAAAACACTATTAGAATAAATTTTTTATATAATTTTTTTTAAAGAGTTGATAAAACTTGGTTATTAAAATAAGTATAAAACTATTTATTTATAAACAGGAACCATATTCACAACTATACTAAATAAATAAATAATTATTTATTTTATCAAAATAAATAATTATTTCAATAAATAATAAATTTAAAAAAATTGATTCATGTTTGATTTGATGATTTGGAGGAGAAAAAAAGAAACAAAACATCACTAAAATCTATTCATAAAAAGATTAAATTTATAATATATAAGATTTACTTAATAGTTGGAGGAAAATGTCCCGAATTTAAACCAAAATCACCGACAAAAATTAACAATAATATCTAACAATAAAACAATCAAATTTAGCGTCAGATAACCTTGTTTCTGTAGAATTTTGATTAGGAAAGGGTGGGAAGGGACGTTGAGGTAGTCTCCTTTGTGGTCTCTGTGGAGAGAGGCTTTTCGGCGAACCTTGATGCCCATGAAGGGTTCTTGGTCGTCGGAGACGTTGCTGTTGGAGGATTTGAAACGGATCGTTTCCTCCGGTTCGTCGGCGTCAGGAACGTCGTCGTATTTGGGATCTTCGATCTGGACCCGCCGAGGCATCTTCTAGAACCGTTGAATCGGAACCGGAGGGAGAGGGTGGTATCGAATGGGTGGCGATTAAAGAAGGTCCTGTTCGAATTGGAAAAAGAGAGGTAGGAGCATGTGCTGGTGGTGGAGGTGGACCCCACCAGGTGCGATGAAGTTGAAGATATCGATGATTGTGCTTATGTGCTTGCCTTGTGGTTGGAGTAATAAAATTGTAAAATAATTTCTTCTTCCCGCCAGACACATTTTAATAACTGAAATAATATATAAAAAAACCAAAATATATAAATGGTTGCTTAATTTATTTATTTTTTTTAAATTGGTCTCTTTAGTTTTAAAAGTTCTAAAACATCTAACTTATTTAATTAATGACAAATTAATTCTTTTAAAAAATTGTTAATTATCAATTCTTGGGTATGATTTTAAACTTATTTTTTATTTATTCAAGACTTGAAATTTGCCTATAAGATTTGTTTAAATGAATACTATGAAAATTGAATTCGGACCAAATGAGACATAAATAAGATTAAAAAATATATGAAAAGTGATTCTCTCATGAGTAATCAAAAATCTGAAAATTTATATAACATTTTTTACTTATTACTTACAAGATTGATTTTTCATTACATTTATGACCTTTTTTGTTTCAAATATTAGATATTTTTATAGTTTTCATGTTGATAAATTTAATGGCATAAGTTTCACTTCTTAAATAAAAAATGTTTAAAATTATGAGCGGTTAAGAGATCCGCTTAACGCACAAGCTGCCGCAAGCAATTAAGCTTAGCGGATATGAATGGCGCTAAGCTAAATCAAATCCAATTTAAACCGAAAGAATATCCGCTTAGCCAGTAGATTATGCACTCAGCCCCATGGCCCTCAATTCTGACCGCAATGAAAAGCGCTTGGTGACATAGGGTCGCGCTTAGCCAAGGGAAGCCATTGCTCAGCGATCAGTTTGTCGCTTAGCAAAATTCAACTCGAATTGATTTTGGCTTAGCCAAACCTTGGCTGGCTTAGCGGAAATAATCAACCTCAGGTGCCAGGGTGGTGCGCTAAGCGCTTGAACTCGTGGCTTAGCGCATGAGTGATTATGCGCTTAGCGAGAAGCAGGTGTTTTGCGAAAGGACTAATTTTCAAAAAGATTTTTTTTTCTGAGTTATAACTTAGTCCTTTCCCAAGAAATTAAAACCTTTAATTTCACATTCAAAGAGAGGTTGATATGCTCCATGTAAAGATTATTAAGCAAGTTTCTAATGATCAAATGCATGAAAAACAAACAGAACAAAGATTAAAACTGGGTTGCCTCCCAGGAAGCGCTTCTTTAACGTCATTAGCTTGATGCTTTTACCTCTCTGAGCAATCTCATGTTTTGGTTCTCGCCTTCAGAACCTCTTGACCTTCTCCCATTACCTGCAAGCAAACATTGTGTTCTGGAGTAGGCTTGTCTTCCACAAACAAGTCGAAATCAATTTTCTGGTCTTCAAAACCTAACTCCAGCTTTCTCTTCCCCATGTCAACTATGCAGCTTGCAGTCAACATGAACGGCCTTCCCAAGATTACAGGGATGTCAATATCTTCAGAGATATCCATGACCACAAAGTCTGCTAGGAAGATAAAATGTTTTACCCTGACCAACACGTCTTCAATCACTCCATAGGGCCTGGTAATGGAGTGGTTAGCTAATTTCAAAGTCATTCGAGTGGGCATAATCTCCAACTCTCCCAGTCTTCTGCACATGGAGAGTGACATCAAATTAATGTTGGCTCCCAGATCAATAAAAGCCTTTCCCACATTGACTTCTCCTATTCAACAAGGAATGGTTACACTCCCAGGATCTTTGTGCTTAGGTGGAAGGATCTTTTGGATTACAGCACTACAATTTCCTTCCACTATGATGTTTTCCTGATGAATGTACCTGTGCTTCCTTGTCAACATATCTTTCAAAAATTTAGAGTAGAGTGACATCTGCTGCAGAGCTTTGCCAAAGGGCATGGTTATTTCCAGTTTCCTGAAAATATCCAAAAACCTTGCCAAATGACGATCTTTTTCTTTCTTGGAAGGCATCACAGGATATGGTACTTCCACACTTTCTTCCACAACCTTTCCACTTCTACTATTCTCTGCAACCTTATTTTTTTCATTTTCATTTTTCTCATTTTCTATTTCTTTTTCT
Organism: Glycine soja; assembly: GCF_004193775.1. Taxonomy (NCBI): domain Eukaryota; kingdom Viridiplantae; phylum Streptophyta; class Magnoliopsida; order Fabales; family Fabaceae; genus Glycine; species Glycine soja. Next base: position 12,887,263 of record NC_041014.1, on the reverse strand, counting down.
CTTTCTTTTTCTTTTTCTTGGTCCTCCATCTCTTTATTCTGGACCATTATTTTCTTCCCTTTTTCCTGATTCTCTTTACCCTTCACATCATTTTTCTTAACCTCGGCACCTGCCTTTTCACTAAGTTGTTCCTTGTCTACCATATTTTCTTCATCCTCAGCTTCCACAAACCTTTTACTCCTGGTCATCACAGCCTTGCATTCCTCCTTAGGATTATTTTCCGTATTTGCTCCAAAGTTGTTTGATGACTTGTCAGCTATCTGCTTGGCAAGTTGTCCCATCTGTACTTCAAGGTTCTTTAGTGCTGACTCAATACTTGAGTGTACCCTTGTCTCTGCTGATTCCCCATGAAATGAATTTCTTGAGTGTTATCGTCAGTGGGAAAGCATTGGCCTGTCTCATGAGCTTCACCATAAATGGTACAACTTGTGACCTGCAAAATAGAAGAATGTGTAGGTTGTTGATGCAATCCTACTCCGCAAGGGCATTGGATAGAAAAACTCCAAGTAGATTGGGCCAGAGATGCAAGAGAAGGCCCTAGGGTTCTTATGAGCCTTAGGGTAGATTTCGGGCCCATGGGCTAAGTACGAGCCCGCTTATCTTTGTAAATATTAGATTAAGGTTTCATTATTTTTGGGCCTTGTATTTAGGGCTCCATAATGTAGGTAGGGTACCCTAGAAATATAGGATTTTTCAGCCCTTGTATTTTAGGGCACCTAGACTAGTTTTTGTATTAGGGGTAGTTTTGTAATTTCACATGCACAAAGTGGATATTTGATGTGTGTGGTTGGAAATAAATTTAATTGAATTGGTAGAAGCCCAATCCAATTAAATTTTAGAGGGGGAGGTGAGCATTTGCTTACTACACCCCATTGCCACATCATATAGTCACACTTTGTGCATGTCCTTCATGCTTTTCATGCCTCATGACACCTAAGCACACTTAGTGGAGAATCTTGGAATTGATCTTGGATTAGTGGGCTGAACCATAACTAAAATTCACTAATCATAATTAGTGAAATTTTGGCTCCAAAGTTTGGCTCCACAAATTCAATTTCAAATTCAAGTGAAATTTGAATTTCCCTCCAATTTTGTGTGACACTTAGGCTATAAATAGAGGTCATGTGTGTGCATTTTTTTCAACTTTGATGATTTGAATATTAAACTTCAGATTTCAGAGCTCATTTAGAGCACAAAATTTCGTGCTCTTCTCTCCCTCTCCCTTCATTCATCTCCTTCTTCCTCCAAGCTCTTATCCATGGCCTCCTATGGTGGTGAGCTTCTTCTAGACTCATCTTCTCCTTGAAGTGGCGTCTCCTCTCTCTCTCCCTTTCTCCATTCCGCTGCCATTCATCTTCCAAGAAGCAAAGGAATCCATTGATGAAGAAGATCCTAGGCCTACAAGCTCCAATGGAGCTTGCATCATGTGGTATCAAGAGCATCTTCATCTAGGTGATGTTCTTTTGCTTCCTCTATCTTTTTGTTCGGTGAATTCTCTTTAATTCCTTGTTCTTCATCTTATTCTCCATGTATATCCTCCATTGTCTTGTGGTTTGGTTCTGTTTATAGTAGATTCAAAAAAAAATAAACCGATTAAATCTTAGATCTACACTTGTTCTTGCATTTCAATGGTTCAAATTTTGTAGATCTACTCTTGAATCTTGTTTTTGTGTTGATTTTAGGTTCTATCAATTTTCATTCATAATATTCTTGTGCTGAACCTTTAGATCTAAATTTTGTTCCAAAATATTGATTAGAAAAAAAAAACACAAAAATCTAAGTGTAAATCACTTAATCCATGTTGTCTTAGAGTCATGTTTAGTCATAGTAATTGTCACATTATGCTCTAAGTTTGTGTTGAATTTTTATTTTGCTTTTTGAATTCTAGATACATTTGTTCATGTATTCTTGTCATTCTTAGCCTATCTTTTCAATTTTGAGTCTAATTCATGCATGTTATTTAGTTCATAACATGTTCTAAATCAATTCCTAGAAGTAGTCTTGTTGTTGAACTCTTTTTTTGTTTTCTAAGATTCCTACATGATGCCTATGATGAAGTTGAGATGTGGTGCTGAGTTGTGGCTGGATTTGTGAATCAAATAAGTCTTAAGCTCTCTTGAATTGTGTTATTCAAGATAATTGAGCATAAGCAAACACAAATTGTAACTATCCAAGCCTTAAGCAACATAAACACTACTCTTGATTTCTAGGTTGAAATCGCTGGTGCAGGCAGCTTGAACATACAAAAGTGTATAAATTACTGGGAATTGGTCACTACGATTTTTGAGCTGAAACTTTTACCGAATTTTCTAGACATCTGGACCAAAATTATAAAAAAAGAACCAAGCGATTTGGATTAAAGGAAAAAATAAGAAAAATCTCACAAGTTGGCAGAAAAATCAGTGTCCAGGAAAAAAAAAAAAGAAAAGTGAAAGGAAAGTGTGCTTGTTGTTTTGGCTCAAAATTTGTTCTATAATTGGTGCATATTTTATACCAATCCTAGTTCTGAAATTTCAATTGAAAATTATTGTGAAAACAAGTGCCAAAACTAGAGGTTTCTTGAGTCTTTTTTTTTTTTTTTTTAGTTTTTCTACTCTACTCTAGAGCCATTCTAGGTTTCTCTTTGAGTCCTAGCTTGCTTTTTTGTGCTTTCCATTGCTTTAATTGTTGAATAATCCTTGGAAATTTGTCTTGTTAAAACTCTATTGGTTTAGCTTTCATTTCATTTTTTTTTTGTCTTTGGTTATTGCTTGTCTCTTTGTTTCCTTGCTTGTGAGTTGCCATATAGGGAATTGGAAAGGAGGATTGGTGCCATATCTTGAAGAATTTGAGTCAAGAAGCAAGGGGCCAACCACCTTAAGAGCTATTGGACTAAGAAGCACTCCAAATTGAGTGAAACACTAAAGAGAGAATAGCCACCACAATTGAGGACTTTTTTCTTTGTAATTTTGTAATTGGCAATTTGCTTTGCTTTCAAATTTTGTAACAAAAAGGCCTTTCATTGGAAGTAAGTTGGGAGCCTCCGCTAGGTCACCCTACTTCCATTTGTGTGTAATAATTTTAGGCAATTTCCCCTTAGGATAGTGAGTGTTTTGTTGGGAACCTTAAATGAGGTCATCCAAACACTCTTAGGATCCGCCTAGTTTGCATTTCTTGCACTTTAATTTCTTGCTTATTTTCATAGCTTATTTCCTTTACCCTCCATTGTCAAACTGCCTAGATAGCTTGCCTTTTACTAATTAGTTTTTACCTTATCTTTCACACCTCTTTTAGTGTTTATTTTGGCTAGTTTCAACCATAGTTTATTTTACCTTTTGTTTTCAAACCCCCAACAAGAAAGAACCATAACTTAGGAACCAACATGAGTCTTCATTCTTCATCTAGTGTTAATGGTGAGGGTTCTACTCCTAAGGACCCCTTGTATAAGATATTAGATGAGTTGAGATCCCTTAAGTTGTGGAAAGAAAAACAAGAGAGAAAAGAAAAAGGTAAAAAAAGAGTGGAAGAAATAAGTCAAGATGAAAGAAAGAAAATAAGAGAGGAAGAAAGAAGAAAAATAATGAAAGAAATGAAAAGAGAAAAACATGTCTCCTATAGTAGTCATAACTCTTGCAAGAGCCTAAGTGAAGAACTTCGTGACTATTATGAAGGAAGGCATAGGTCCCATCTTAGACCTCACTCCCATAGGAGAGAAAATGAAAGAAAGCCTCAAGAGGTTAACATTAAACTCCCATACTTCCATGGGAAGGACAATGTAGAGGCCAATTTAGATTGGGAAATAAGGGTAGAGCAACAACTTAAAAGGAAGTCTACTTCAAAATCTTATGGCTCTCACTCTTATCCAAAGAAAGACCAAGGTCAAGGAATCTTAGGGGTGAGACCTTCTAAGCCCAAAGATGATAAGGGGAAGATAATAGAAAAGCAACCCCTTAAGGCTAGTATGCAAGAGAAGACTAGCTCCATGAAGTGCTTTAAATGTCTTGGAAGAGGACACATTACTTCTCAATGCCCCACCAAGAAAACCATGATTATGAGGGGCCAAGACATTTATAGTAGCCAAGATGAGGCTACTACTTCACCTTCCTCTAGTAAAAGTGAAGAAGCAAAAGGGGAAGAATCTAGTGAAGAGATCTACCCCCAAGAAGAAGGACAACCTTTAATGGTTAAGGAGGAGTGTAAGGAGGTAAGTGTCTCCTCCAAGAGGTTAGCTAAGAAGGAAAGACATTTTGAAATAAAGACAAATATTAAAGAAATTTCCCTTCTTAGACAACCTCCACATTTTCTCCTTTGTAAAAAGACACTTGTTAGCATTGCCACATCTCTTAGGCTTGAGTTTATTCCTCAAGTAAAGGAGTTGTTGGATGAGGGTTTGGTTCGCAAGAGATTAAATCCTTGTGCTTTGTTGGTGCCCAAAATAGGTATTATTAGGCACCAAATCCCTAAAATAGGTGGTGTGATGAATGCTTTGGGTGGTGCAACACTCGTTTGTAAAATTACTCATGCACCCAACATCTTCATGATTTGTGTACATAGGGACTCATTAGGTAGGTTTGTTCTTATTTTTAGTTTCAATACAAACTTAGGCACTCATATGGGACACCTTAGGTTTGTCATACTTTTTGGTAGGAATAATCAACATGAAAATACAGAAAAAGGTATGTTCTATTGCTTTACTTTTCTTAATTTTTTAAATTGTGATCAAAGGGTTCCCATGAACCCTAAGAGAATAAAGGTCATTCCTGAGTGGCTCGCTCCACCAAGTGTAAGAAAAATTTGGGGCTTCCAAGACTTAACAAACTTTTACAAAAGGTTTGCCCCATATTTTTCTATACTTGTAGCACCACTCATTGAGTTGGTGAGGAACCATGTTCCTTCATGGGAAGATGCCCAGGAAATGAGTTTTCAGACCTTACCTTACTTCAACATACTAAACACCACTAATACATATGTTTTTGTTCTTTTTACAGGTGTTAAGGGAAGGAGCCCAGAGTATCAAGAACCTCAGGATTTGAGGTCAAATCCTTTTCAAGGGGGAGGGAATGATGCAATCCTACTCCGCAAGGGCATTGGATAGAAAAACTCCAAGTAGATTGGGCCAGAGATGCAAGAGAAGGCCCTAGGGTTCTTATGAGCCTTAGGGTAGATTTCGGGCCCATGGGCTAAGTACGAGCCCGCTTATCTTTGTAAATATTAGATTAAGGTTTCATTATTTTTGGGCCTTGTATTTAGGGCTCCATAATGTAGGTAGGGTACCCTAGAAATATAGGATTTTTCAGCCCTTGTATTTTAGGGCACCTAGACTAGTTTTTGTATTAGGGGTAGTTTTGTAATTTCACATGCACAAAGTGGATATTTGATGTGTGTGGTTGGAAATAAATTTAATTGAATTGGTAGAAGCCCAATCCAATTAAATTTTAGAGGGGGAGGTGAGCATTTGCTTACTACACCCCATTGCCACATCATATAGTCACACTTTGTGCATGTCCTTCATGCTTTTCATGCCTCATGACACCTAAGCACACTTAGTGGAGAATCTTGGAATTGATCTTGGATTAGTGGGCTGAACCATAACTAAAATTCACTAATCATAATTAGTGAAATTTTGGCTCCAAAGTTTGGCTCCACAAATTCAATTTCAAATTCAAGTGAAATTTGAATTTCCCTCCAATTTTGTGTGACACTTAGGCTATAAATAGAGGTCATGTGTGTGCATTTTTTTCAACTTTGATGATTTGAATATTAAACTTCAGATTTCAGAGCTCATTTAGAGCACAAAATTTCGTGCTCTTCTCTCCCTCTCCCTTCATTCATCTCCTTCTTCCTCCAAGCTCTTATCCATGGCCTCCTATGGTGGTGAGCTTCTTCTAGACTCATCTTCTCCTTGAAGTGGCGTCTCCTCTCTCTCTCCCTTTCTCCATTCCGCTGCCATTCATCTTCCAAGAAGCAAAGGAATCCATTGATGAAGAAGATCCTAGGCCTACAAGCTCCAATGGAGCTTGCATCAGTTGTCCAATCTAGAGTTTAGTTGGCAGCTTACCAAGTGTTTCCGTTAGGATCTCAAGTTGCTTAGATAGCAACTTGTTTTATGCCAACAAGGCGTCGTGTAATGTTAGTTCCAACAGGCTCTTCTTTGTGGGTTGATGGGTTCTGTCCCTCAGGATGGCATGACCACTGGCTGACATGTTTGCTATGAGCTCAGTTGCTTCTTCTGGGGTTTTTAGCTTTATTTTTACCCCAGCAGAAGCATCTAGTAATTGCTTGGTTTGTGGTCTCAGCCCATCTATGAACATATTCAGTTGGATTGGCTCGGAGAATCCATGGGTGGGAGTTCTTCTCAGTAAGTCTCTAAATCTCTCCAATGCCTCACTCAAGGATTCATCATGGAACTGATGAAATGAAGATATTGTTGCCTTCCCTTCAGCAGTCTTAGATTTTGGAAAGTACTTCTTTAGGAATTTTTCCACCACTTCTTCGCAGGTTTTAAGACTGTTGCCTTTGAATGAGTGGAGCCACCTATTGGCCTCTTCTGCCAGTGAAAATGAAAAAAGGTTGAGTCTGATAACTTCATCTGGTACACCGGCAATCTTAACAGTATTGCAAATCTCTATAAATGTTGCCAAGTGTGCATAGGGATCTTCATTGGGTAATCCTTGAAATAAATTCCCTTGTATCAGATGGATCAAAGAATGTGGGTAGGTGATGTTGTGCGCTTGCACTTCAGGACGTTCAATGCTAGTGAAAAATTGTGGTATAGAGCCACTTGAATAGTCCTCAAGGGTAGTCCTCTGATCATGCTCATCTGCCATGGTAACAACTTCAAAATGTTGATTAGCGGATTCCCTTGATGATGGTGAATCAGGTGATAATGAATCAGAAAAATGAGTCTCCTCCTCAAGAATGGATGCAACTGTTCTGTCTTGCAACAGTTTCCTTCTCCTCTAAGCCCTGTTCCTTCTTAGTGTAGCTTCTATTTCTAAGTCCAAAGGAACTAAAGTGCCTGTAGGAGATCTAAGCATAAACAATACTAACAGAGCAGTGGTTATACAGTTCAATTAGAGAAGATAAATATAACTTAAAGAACAAAAAGAATAACAAATAAAGAATAGACACATAAAAACGAGCTAACTTCCCAAATAAAAAGAAGTTTCCCGGCAATGGCGCCAAAAACTTATTCGCAATCGGCGAGTGTATCGGATCGCACAAGTAGTATAAAATGGTAAGAACCGAGTATCGAACTCTCGGGAAACTTGTGTTATCTGGCAAGCTATTTTGATAAATAGGCGTCTAGTATGATAATATGACTGTGGTTATGAACATGTATTTAAACTATCAAGGCAAAAAGAAAGAAAATCACGCAAGAGAAATACTATGTAAAAACAAGTAGAGAATGCGTTGGTCATCCTCATAGGTTCCTGATGCTAAAAAGGATGTTCTCTATCTAACAATGCTCATGTGTTCCTATGTTGTCTCCTGGACTACTAGACCCTGATTCCTCATGATAACCTAGCCTAGTCCTGATCAAGCCTCGTCCACAGATTCCTCTTGTAAGACTAAACTCAACCAAGACCGCATTAAGACACACATACACAACTAAGTTCTTGTACCCCGATTCCTCGTGATAGCACAACAACTTAGTCCCGTACTATCAAGGACTTTAGAATCAGACCAATTTCCACTGTTGAAGGACCCTAACAAAGCATGCATCTACGTGATCAAGGTAAAAGCACACTGGAATGAAAAGCAGATAGCACAGAGAACACACAAAACATCATTACATAGATAGAAATATATTTACATCAGGTACCTATAGGGAAGATCCAACAGAGGATTTAGCTTTCTATAGTCCGGAAACCTCCTTTACAACAAAGAGAAGAACAAGATGAAAGACTGCAAAAACACAAGTGGTGAGGATGTCTCCTTCACCTCTAGGATCTCACAATCACTCACAAACTCATCTCAAGCTCTCCAAACGGCTTCTGCTTTGAACTCGCGTCTCTGCAGATCTTCACACAACAAAATCTCTCAGAACTCTCTGGAACTTGGACCTTTATCTCTCTAGAACCTTCGTGTATGCAGAGCTTCTCAAGAAAAGTGCCAAACTCCCCTTTGCAAATCTGATTTCAGGCTTAAATAGGTGGCCTTGTTCGTGCTCGTGCGCTTAGCGCAGATCTGGATCGCTTAGCACACATAAGTGGATTTTGGCTTAGCGCGTTTGTTTCGCTTAGCGGATGAGATGAAGCGGTGCGCTTGATGACCTGGAGTGGTGCGCTTAGCGAACTTGACAACTCATCTTCTTCTGGATTCTTCCTCGCGCTTAGCCACTGAAGGTTGCGCTCAGCGAATTCTCGCTAAGCCAGTAGCTTGGCTTAGCGAAAGAGTGAAAAACAACACTTTACCAAAGTTGCCTATTTAACCTGAAATTGAGAGAAATTGATTATTAAACGCACAAAACAAAAGTATAAATTATCTAATACCTATATTTAACAAAAAGTACTTATAGTATTACAAAACAACCATAAATTGGGAAAGTTTGATACAATATACATAGGTTTTATACACAAAAGTTAGTCATATTCATCGACTAACAGTAGCCCCTTTCGAGAGGCTCAACCAATTCTTATAGGGTCTTCACCTCCTGCGGATGGCCCTTCAAATTCCTTGGTAGCTTCCTCCTCTGCCCCTTCCTTGGTCCTGGGTGAGACATCTGGACAAGAATAACTAGTTTTCCCTTTGGTGGAGCAAGTCTTCTCCCATGTCTTTGACATTGTCTCTACCCTGAGCTTGTCAGTGTTCAATAATTTTTTTGGAATCCTCTTCAATAATTTCCCCTATGGTTCCACTTATCTCTGGAGAAGCAATCAAAGAATTACATATTGTCTTCATGTTCTAGGCAGATGATGAAGAAGAACCGGAGGGGAAGCTGCCTGTCAAAGCTGAAGGTGATGATCCTGATTTTGAAGTCGTTTTGACCAATTCCCAGAAGAAAAATCTTAAGAAGTCCAAGTCCACGGGAGCTAAGAGGTTGCACAACACACGGGCTAGGGGAGGATCCTTTGCTTGTCATTGATGAGGACTTGTTTTGGAATGCTATAGGGCTAGCCAATAGTGGCACTAGGCTAGTTCTGATGCATATTTGTGCCACTCACAAACCTGACCTTATTTTCCTTACTAAGTGTTATACGTCTTTCCATCATTTTCCTGCATGTTTTTTTTTTTTTGGAATCTTGGCCTCTCCCCCACAACTTTCAGTGATAGGGGAAGTCTTGTTCCAAACCTTTTGTTGCCTCTGCACTTCTTCTCTAGCCTTTTCTACTAACACTATTGCTACTTTTGATCAACATGTGTCTCTGGTTGTTTCTATTAATAACCAGGTCACCCACATAGCTATTGTCTATGGGTCCATTAGCTACATCCTCAAGAGAAGGCTAGGGGAGAACTTGGTTATGGACCATTAGAACCACCCAGGCGCTTGGGCCTATGTTAGGGATTTCAATGCCATTATTGGAGCTTTTGAGAAGCATGGAGGGCATTCTTCTCTTCGTGCTTCCTCTGATGAATTATCTTCTTGGTGCAACCTTTTGGGTCTTTTGCATATTCCATCCAGAGGGGTAGAATTCACTTGGAGCAATGGTAGGCACAAAGCTAAGACGATTGATATAAGGCTTGGCCTCACCTTGTGTAACCACCTTTGCCTTGATTCTTGGAGTAGTGTTTCCTATGTTGCACATATCCATTTTAAATCGGATCATTTCCCTCTTATGCTTTCTCTTTATAATTCCAAATCCCCCATGTCATCCTCCATTTAAGTTTATGGTAGTTTGGTTTGATCATCAGAACTGTAGGAGGATTATTGTTGAAGTTTGGAGCCATCCTATTTTGGGCTGTTCCATGCAAGTTCTAAAGCAGAAGCTAAAAAAATTAAAAGGTAGTGTTAAAAAGCAGGAATTTTGACATTTTTTTGGAAACATCCATCTTGCTACTAAAGAAGTTGCTCAAAAGGTGAATGATGTGCAATCCCTCAGTCAACAACAGGGTTTTTCTAATGAGTTGTTCGCTCTTGAAATTACTGCTAGGCTGATCTCTAGCAAGCACTTGCAATTGAAAAGTCCTTCTGGAAAGAAAAGTCCAAACTTAATTGGTTTGGCAAGGGGGATTGTAATACGACATTCTTTCATATAGTTTCTAGCCAAAAGAGAGTTGTTAATCAAATCAACATGCTTAAGGTGGGAGAGGATATTCTTCATTCTCAAGCTCTCATTCAAGACCACGTTATCAACTACTACTTTGAGCCTTTGCCTCAAACAATGTCTGCTCTCAAAATGATTTGGTTTCCAAGCTTATTCCTAGATTGGTATCTAACCATGATAATGTTATGCTTACTGATCTTCCTTCCCTTTATGAGATTAAATCTATAGTTTTCACTATGAGTGGCTCTAGGGCCACGAGGCTTGATGGGTATGGTGGCCACTTCTATCACAAGTATTAGGACATAATATCTAAGGATGGGTGCAATTTTGTGCTTTAATTCTTTTTGCAAAATTAGATTCTTTTTAAGGTGGGAGAGGATATTCTTCATTCTCAAGCTCTCATTCAAGACCACGTCATCAACTACTACTTTGAGCCTTTGCCTCAAACAATGTTTGCTCTCAAAACGATTTGGTTTCCAAGCTTATTCCTAGATTGGTATCTAACCATGATAATGTTATGCTTACTAATCTTCTTTCCCTTGATGAGATTAAATCTACAGTTTTCTCTATGAGTGGCTCTAGGGCCTCGAGGCTTGATGGGTATAGTGGCCACTTCTATCACAACTATTAGGACATAATATCTAAGGATGGGTGCAATTTTGTGCGTTAATTCTTTTTGCAAAATTAGATTCTTTCAGGTATGAATTCCAACATTGTCGCCTTGATCCCTAAGCTCTTGGAGGTAGATAGATTGGAGCAGTATCGGCTCATTGCTATGGCCAAAATCCTGGCTGATAGGTTGGCTAACATTGCGCCTAAGGTTATTTTGACTCAGCAAAGGGGTTTTGTCAAGGGGCAAAACATTGTTGACTGCGTTTGTGGTTCTTTTGAAGCCTTCAATATGCTCAACCAAAATTGATGAGGACATGACCAAGAGCAAGGGCAAGGATCAACTTGAAGGACTTGGAGGTCCATGGTTCAAGTGCCAAGGCCTAGAACACTATGCTTATGAGTGCCCTAACAAAAGGTCCATGGTTCTTAGAGATGGAGAATATATAAGTGAATCCAATGTTGAAGAGGAAGAGGAGAGTGAGTACGTAGAGGAAGAGGAGACTTCGGAGGGAGATTTGTTGATGATTAGACGGTTACTTGGTGGTCAATTAAAGCATGAGGAGGAGAGCCAAAGAGAAAACATCTTTCACACTATATGTTTAATCAATGGCAAGGTGTGCATGATGATCATTGATGGAGGTAGTTGCACCAATGTGGCTAGTGCTAGATTAGTGTCAAAGCTAAATTTAGCTACTAAACCACATCCTAGGCCATACAAACTTCAATGGCTTAGTAAGGATGGGGAGGTACAAGTAAGGCAGCAAGTTGAAGTGGACATTTCCATTGGGAAATACAATGATAAGGTACTTTGTGATGTTGTTCCTATGGAGGCCAGTCACTTACTTTTGGGGAGACCATGGCAATTTGATAAAAGAGCCAATCATGACGATTACACCAACAAGATCTCTTTCATGCACCAAGACAAAAAGATTGTGCTCAAACCATTGAGTCCACAAGAAGTGTGTAAGGATCAAAAGAAAATGAGAGAAAAACTTCTTCAAGAGAAAAAAGAAAAAGAAAAAGTGAGCAAAACACTTGAGAGGGAGAAAAAGAGGGAAACACTTGAGAGGAAAAAGAGTGAACAAAAGAAGAGTGAAACACTTGAAGTGAGGGAGAGCTATTTAGCCAAAAAAAAGTGAGGTCAAGAGGTTGTTTCGTTCTAAACAGTCACTATACATCTTGTTTTGCAAAAATCAGATTTTGACCACTAACACTTTTGATGATTTTGAAGTGCCTTCTAGTGTTAAAACTCTTTTGTAGGATTTTCAAGACATGTTTCCATCAAATGTGTCAAGTGGAATACCACCTTTAAGGGGAATTGAGCATCAAATTGATCTCATTCTGGGAGCTTCTTTGCCCAATAGGCCAGCCTATAGAACTAATCCACAAGAAACCAAATAGATTCAAAGACAAGTGGATGAACTCATTAGCAAAGGTTGGGTAAGAGATAGTATGAGTCCTTGTGTTGTCCCGGTGATTTTGGTCCCTAAAAAGGATGGGACATGGTGCATGTGTTTTGATTGTAGAGCCCTTAATAACATCACCATCAAATATAGGCATCCTATACCCAGGCTTGACGATTTGCTTGATAAATTGCATGGTGCATGTTACTTCTCTAAAATCGATTTAAAAAGTGGATACAATCAAATTAGGATTAGAGAAGGGGATGAATGGAAAACTGCTTTTAAAACAAAATATAGTTTGTACGAATGGTTGGTTATGCCTTTTGGCCTAACTAACGCTCCTAGCACTTTCATGAGATTAATGAACCATATCTTGAGAGAGTTCATAGGAAAGTTTGTTGTGGTGTACTTTGATGATATTCTTATCTATAACAATTCACTTGATTTGCATATTGATCATTTAAAATCTTTCTTGTGTGTGCTTAGAGAAGAACAATTGTATGCCAATCTTGAAAAATGCATCTTTGGTACTAACCATGTTGTGTTTCTTGGATTTGTTGTAAGTTCAAAAGGAGTGCAAGTTGATGAGGAGAAGGTTAGGGCTATTCAAGAATGGCCTACACCTAAGTCTGTGACCAAGGTGAAGAGTTTTCATGGCTTAGCAAGTTTTTATAGACGATTTGTGAAGGATTTTAGCACATTGGCAGCACCTCTCAATGAAGTGCTCAAGAAAAATGTTGGTTTCAAATGGGGAGAGAAACAAGAAGAAGCTTTCAATGTTCTTAAGCAAAAGCTAACTAATGCCCCCATACTTGCGTTGCCAAACTTTCAAAAATCTTTTGAAATTGAGTGTGATGCTTCAAATGTTGGGATTGGGGCTGTGTTGTTGCAAGAAGGTCATCCAATTGCTTACTTTAGTGAAAAGTTAAGTGGTCCTACCCTTAACTATTCAACTTATGATAAGGATTTGTATGCCTTAGTACGGGCTTTGAAAACATGGCAACACTACCTTTATCCCATGGAATTTTTCATTCATAGTGACCATAAGTCCCTCAAATATATCAAAGGGCAAGGCAAGCTTAACAAAAGGCATGCGAAGTGGGTGGAATTCCTAGAGCAATTCCCTTATGTTATCAAACATAAAAAGGGAAAAGGTAATATTGTAGCTGATGCTCTTTCTCGACGTCATGCATTACTTTCGATGCTTGAAACAAAATTGATTGGTCTTGAATGTTTGAAAAGCATGTATGAAAATGATGAAACTTTTGGAGAAATTTTTAAAAATTGTGAAAATTTTTCAGAAAATGCTTTCTTTAGACATGAAGGCTTTCTTTTCAAAGAAAACAAATTGTGTGTGCCTAAATGTTCTACAAGAATTTTTCTTGTTTGTGAAGCACATGAAGGATGTTTAATGGGGCATTTTGGGGTCCAAAAGACTCTAGAAACATTACAAGAACATTTTTATTGTCCTCATATGAAAAAGGATGTGCAGAAATTTTGCAAACATTGCATTGTGTGTAAAAAGGCAAAGTCTAAGGTAAAACCTCATGGATTGTATACTCCATTGCCAATTCCGGAGTATCCTTGGATTGATTTATCCATGGATTTTGTTTTGGGGCTGCCAAAAACAAGCAGTGGTAGAGATTCCATTTTTGTGGTTGTTGATAGGTTTTCTAAAATGACTCATTTTATTCCATGTAAAAACGTTGATGATGCTTCCCATGTGGTTGATTTGTTTATCAAGGAGATTGTGAGACTCCATGGTTTGCCAAGGAGCATTGTTAGTGGTAGGGACTCTAAGTTCCTAAGCCATTTTTGGAGGACTTTGTGGGGCAAGTTGGGTACTAAATTGTTATTTTCAACCACTTGTCACCCACAAACTGATGGGCAAATGGAAGTTGTTAACAGGACATTGGGAACTTTGCTTAGGACAGTTTTGAGGAAGAACTTAAAAACTTGGGAAACTTGTTTACCCCATGTTGAGTTTGCTTACAATAGAGCTGTTCATAGCACCACTAATTGTTCTCCTTTTGAAGTTGTTTATGGTTTTAACCCTCTAACTCCTCTTGATCTTTTGCCTATGCATAATGTTTCTGTTTTTAAGCATAAAGAAGGTGAAGCAAAGGCGAACTATGTGAAGAAGTTTCATGAGAGAGTCAAAAATCAAATTGAGAGGAGAAATAAAAGTTATGCTAAACAAGCCAACAAATGGAGAAAGAAGGTTGTCTTCGAACCCAGAGATTGGGTTTGGGTGCACATAAGAAAAGAAAGGTTTCCGGAACAAAGGAAATCAAAGCTTCAACCAAGGGGAGATGGACCATTTCAAGTGCTTGAAAGAATCAATGATGATGCTTACAAAGTTGAGCTGCCCGGTGAGTATAATGTTAGTTCCACCTTCAATGTCTCTGACTTATCTCTTTTTGATGCAGATAGAGAATCTGATTTGAGGACAAATCCTTCTCAAGAGGGAGAGGATGATGAGGACATGACCAAGAGCAAGGGCAAGGATCCACTTGAAGGACTTGGAGGACCTATGACAAGGGCTAGAGCAAGGAAAGCCAAGGAAGCTCTTCAACAAGTGTTGTCCATACTATTTGAATACAAGCCCAAGTTTCAAGGAGAAAAGTCCAAGGTTGTGAGTTGTATCATGGCCCAAATGGAGGAGGACTAAATGACACCACTTTGTCTTAATTTTAGAGTGTTTAGTTTGTCTAAATAATGGCCCAATCCTTATAAAGTTGGCTGACCAAAAATATGTTTTGGGTTAATCAACTAAAAGGGCTTTAGTTTGGTTTAGTTAAAGTTGTAATAAGAGCCCAATTGGCAACCTAGGAATCAGCCTTTTGGGATACCAAATGGCGGCTGGCTTGATGGCTGTTGGGGGTGACTTTTGGTTGCCACAATTTCAGTTACACTCAGCCATTAAGTTATTTTATTTCCCTAGGTTAGTGGCATTAAGTTATTTTAATTCTAGGTTAGTGGATCATTACTAAAATCTGATGTAAAGCTTCTATATAAGCTGAACCATTTTATCAATAAACACAAGTTGAGTTTTATTCAGAAAATTAGAGTTTATCTCTTTTATCTTAGTGAGAGTGATTCTCCTAAGTTCTTGAGTGATTCAAGAACACCCTGGCTATATCAAAGGACTTTCACAACCTTTGTGTGTTGCCCTCGCCGGAAAGAGTGATTATTTCCTTCCTTTCATCTTCAACCTTGTTCTTTCAAACCACAATTCCAAAAAATCCACTTCTGTCCAAAATTATCTTGTGGCCATAACTCCCGTTATACGCGCTCAAATTAAGTGATTCTTGAGCCTAAATTGAATTTCAAAACGAGATCTTTCACCTCGTTTTGGAATCACCTCATTTGGAGCCATGTAGCTTGAGTTATTGTCATTTCTATATTTCTGTCTAGCCACCACTTAACCTACGTTTTATCATCTCATTCTTCCATTTTATGCCAAGAACCACCTTATTAAGACCCACGAAATTAGCCACCGCCCAACCCTTAAATCTTCCCAATTTTCCATCCTTTCCTTAATCAATTTCCTCATTTTCCATCAAAGTTTAATCCTAGACGATCCTAAGTCAACCTTTGTGCAATGAAGGTTCATATAAAAAATTCCCTGGGGGAATATTGCCATTAAGTTCAACATCAGGAAATCCTTTTATACTCTTGATTAGGCCTGTCTCTTTCAAGTCTTGATGGCATACAACTTCAACTCTACCTTTTGTAGCTGGATTCACACCATTTTGTCTTCAACTAGGCTCTCTTTCTTCATTAATGAATCCCTTTATGGTTATGTACCTTTTAAAAGGAGTGTTCGTTAGGGAGACCTACTATCTCTGCTTCTTTTTTGTCTTGCTTAAGATGTTTTAGGTAGAGGGATTTCTCAATTAGTTGATTCTAAGGCCTTCTCTCCCATGTCTAGCTTGTGTTCTTTTCCAATGCCTTCGCACACCCTTTACGCGAATGGCATTCTGGTTTTTTATAAGGCCAAATCTTGGTCCTTAGATAGCTTATTAAACTTGTTTCACAACTATGCCTAAGTTTCATGGCAACATATCAGTCTTGAGAAGTGTACTTTCTTTCTCGATGACATATCTCGTAGGAAAATCATGGCTCTCAAGCAACTTCTCGGCTTTAAGATTGGGAGTCTTCCCTTCTCTTATTTGGGAGTGCCTATCTTCTTGGGTAAGCCCAAATCTTGCCATCTGAGACCCATAGCAGATAGAATTAAGTCTAAGCTTTAATCTTAGAAGGGATTTCTCTTATCTTTCATGGGCAGGTTCCAATTGGTCAACTCAGTGATAAGTGGCATGTTACTTTACTCCTTCCACATCAATTCTTCACTGAAGAAGTTTTTGAAGTTAGTGGACTCTTGGCTGCGAAACTTTGTGTGGGCGGTAGACCTTAACCAGAGGAAGGTTTGCACGATCAAATGAAATATTGTCTGCTCTCCCCTCGATGAGGATGGCTTGAGCTTTGTAATGTGACTTCCATCAACTTGGTAGCCTCCCTTAATCTTTGTTGGAATTTCCTCTATTTTGAGGAGCTTTGGGCTAAGTTTCTAAGAAATTGCTTCCTGAAGATTAGGTCTCAAATTTCCTACTACAACAAATGTTTTGTCTGGCCCTCTATTAAATCCCACTCTAGTGTTGTGGTTGCTAATATTGCTTGGGTCCTTGGCTCAGGTTGCTTTGTCAGTTTTTGGAACGACTGTTGGTGTCTCCAACAACTGATCGCTAAAGCCCCCAGCCTCCCCCTTTCCATTTGCCAACAACTATCCTCTATGGTTAAGAACTTTTGGCAAGATAACTCTTAGACCGTCCCAACTTCCATCCTTTCTAAAGTTCCTAGTTTGAGTGATGCGCTTCGTAATATCCAATTCGCTAAGGATAATGGTAAGGAGAATTATATATTTTTCATTACTCTTTGAGATAGATGAGATAGACTCATTATCCATTTTTTTTCCAAAGAATTGAAAAAGTTTTTATATATAATTTTTTCATCAAATCTTAAAACTTTTTCATATAAGCAATCACTGAAAAATCAAGGGGGAGTGAACGACACAAATGGATATTATTATTTCTCTTTTTACTCCTTACCAAAAGATGGTTGTCATCATCAAAAAGGGGGAGAATGTGAATGTATATCATGTAGGTTTTGATGATGCCAAAAGTTTACTTGATGAGCACGAATTGAATCAAGTCAAAGAACAAGATCAAGAAAATCTAAGATAAGAACTTAGTAAATTTGTTAAAAGAATCTCAATTTGATTAATATAGTTTGGCCTCAAAATCTTTACTGTGAAAACTCTTTTATTAAAGTTAAATCAGTTCAGAAATCTCTTTTTGAACTAGTAATCGATTACCAGGTTCATGTAATCGATTGAGAGAGTTTGTGAAAATGGCATATTGAAAATTTTGAACTGTTGAACCAACGTCACAAAATTATTTGAATTTTGATCTGTGTAATCAATTACAAGAGTCATGTAATCGATTACCAGCAAAGAGATTTCAGAAAAACTATTGAAAAGTCACAACTCTTCAAAGATATGACTGTGTAATCGAATACCAGAGTCATATAATCGATTACCAGTGAAATAGTTTCAGAAAATCTTTTGAAAAGACACATCTCTTCTAACTGTTTTGAATAGGCACAATGGGCCTATATATATGTGTCCTTACTTCGAAAAGAAAAGAATTCTCAGAGAACTTAACTGTCAAAATCTCTCTAAATAATTTTGGCCAAACTCTTGCAAATTATTGAGAATTCTTCTAGGAACTTCAAGTTGTACCATCTGGTCTAAAAGAGAGAAATCATTTTATTCATAAAACTCAGTTGTAATAAGAGATTGTTTGTCTCTTGGCATGTGAGAAACTCGAACACAAGGGTGAGGGATCCCAAGGTGTGTTCAAAGATTGTAAAGGATTTACAAGGATAGTGGAAAATCTCAAGTGAGTTACTTGAGGACTGGACGTAGGCATGAGAAGTGGCTGAACCAGTATAAATCGAGTTTGTAATTCTCTCTTCCCTTATCTCGTTTATTTATTGCAACTTACTTTGTCTTGCACATTTAAGGGACATTGTTAAATTGATTGTTGCTTCTTCTTCTACATTCTAAATCTATCACATATCATTTAAAAGAGGATTAAAAAGTTGGTAGTCGGGAAATTTTTTAAGACTTAATTCACCCCTCCCCCCCCTCTCTTAAGTTATTGAGGTCACTTGTCCAACAAATCGAAACAGATTCTGGATAGTGATTTTACTATGGAAGAGGTGGAAGCGACTCTACACAAAATGCACCCTTGAAAGTCCCAAGGTCTCGACTGCACCCTGACCCTCTTCTTTCAGAAATTTTGGAGCTAAGTTGGGAGTGATGTTACTAGCTAAATATTCTCAACCATGAGGTAGATCCAACTAAGCTCAACAAGGCATACATTGCGTTGATACCCAAGATAAAGTCTCCAACCCATCCTAGTGAGTATTGGCCAATTAGTTTATGTAATGTAAGATTATTACAAAAACTACTACAAATTGTCTCGAATTGATTTTACTGAACATTGTTTTGGATCAACAAAGTGCCTTTGTCCCAGGTCATCTTATCATGAACAATGCGTTGGTTTCTTTTGAAGGTTTCCATTACATGAATCACAAATAGGCTGGAAAGAAGGGATCCATGGCCCTCATACTCGACATGTCCAAGGCGTCTCATAGAGTTGAGTGGTTGTTCTTGGAAAAATTCTCACCAAAATGGGGTTCCCTCTAAAGTGATGTGACTTGATCTTAAGGTGTATCTCTTAAGTATCTTTTGCTGTCTTGGTAAACGGCTTCCCCAGTAAGGAGTTCAAATCGCATCATAGTTTGAGGTAAGGAAACCCTCTGTCTCCTTACTTGATTATTTTGTGCCTAGAAGCATTCTCGTCCTCATTTCCAAATCTATGGAAAACAACATGTTACATGGTATTAAGGTTTATCCAAAGTCCCCCTTTGACTCTCATTTATTTTTGTCAATGACATTATTATTTTTGCTCGCACCTCTCACCAAGAAACTCTTTAGATCTTGGCCATCATTGAGGCCTATGAGATAGCATCAAGATAGAGAATTAACATGCAGAAATCATATATCTCCTTTAGCCAAACTGTATCAACACAAAGAATTGATGATCTAGAAATGTTGTTGAAGATCAAGGTTGCTAGATATCATGGACAGTACCTGGGTCTCTCGGCTCTTATTGGAAGATCGAAATCTCAAGTTTTCCAATTTTTCTGGGAGAGGGTGTGGAAAAAGCTTAAAGGGTGGAAATAGAGGGTTTTATCTAGAGTAGGGAGGGAAGCCTTAATCAAATAAGTTGTCCAAGCATTCCCAACGTATGTGATGAGCTGTTTTAGACTTCAAAATTCTTTGTGTAGGCAATTAGAGAGTTTGATGGCGAAGTTCTTTTAGGGTGGAGAATCAGATGCTAGGGAATTACACAAGATGAGTTAGGACTGCATCTGTGAGCCTAAATCGTTGGGAGGGCTAGGCTTTAGACGAATGAAGAAGTTCAACAAGTCATTGTTGGCCAAGCAAATGTGGAGACTTATTACCAATGAAGAGAGCCTAGCTACTCAAGTTTTGAGAGCAAGATACTTTCCCTGGGGTTCTCCTTTGGATGCCCAAAAGGCTCACAGGCCCAGCTACACATGGAGCAACATCTTTTCTTCCAAAGACCTTATTGACAATGGTGTTGTGTGGAGAATTGGTAATGGGGATTCGGTCTGTGTATGGAGTGATAGTTGGATCCTAAACAATGACAAAGCCAAATTTCAATTGCATTCTAATAAAAAATTTGATCCTTTTCTTCTGGTTTATGATCTTATAGACCATGATAGAAGGAGATGGGACATCCAAGTTATCAATTTTGTGTTCCCCAACTAGTTAAAAAAAGAATCCTCAGCGTCCCTCTTCAAAGTGCTCACTACCTTGATCGCTTGATTTGGAAACACTCTGCAGATGAAGCTTTCTCTATCAAAACAAGCTATTTCCAAGCTACACACCCCAGTGGCCCTCACATCCCTTCTTCTAGCCTTATTTCGGGGGACTACTGGAAGAAGTTTTGGAAGATCAAGCTAGTTCCTAACAGCTTGGCCTGAAGAGCGTGTAGAAACATCCTCCCCGTGATGAAAAACTTGGCTGCTATGGGGTTGAATGTTGATACAATGTGTCCAAGGTGCAGGGAATGAGAAGAAACCGTTAGCCATGTCATCCTTTACTGTATCGAGGTAAAAACAAGTTTGGCTAGCCTCATCTATAGTGAGAGATAGTAGGTGAATGAAGACTCATCGTTTTTGGACTTGTTCTACTCATGGCTGAATATTGGTGATTGGGATTTTCTAAGCAGAATTTGTGAATTGTTGTGGACACTTTGGTATGCTAGGAACCAGTGGGTTTTTCAAAAATTCAAAATTCCCCTTCCTGTTTTGTTGGCAAAAGCCTAGGCTCTAGCACTACCTACCATGTCTCAACCTCTACCTTCTGAGGCCTGCAACCTCCGATGGAAAAAACCGCAGATGTACTGCATCAAGGAGAATTTTGATGCTTCTGTTGTGCAGGATAAAGGTCTAGGTATTGGAGTTGTTTATAGAGACCACCAGGGGGAGTTCTAGCAACGACTTCTCTCCTTATTTCCTTTGTATATGAGTCCCACATTGCTGAAGCAGTTGCTTTTTAATGGACCATAAAAACAACAACTCATCTCTGTCTAACCAACATTCTTTTTGAAAATGACAGCCAAAGAGTTGTACAATAATGGATAGCTAGGCACAAAGAAAACTTTCTTATTTTGGTGAGTTAATTCAGGATTGTGTTTTGTTATCATGTCCTGCTATAGTTAGATCACTTTCTTACTCTCATAGATCCACAAATAGAGTTGCTTATCAGCTTACTCGAATAACTTTTGTAGTTAAGGAAGCTTACTGGATAAAGGAAGCCCCTTCATAAATCCAATCTTCGACTTTGGATGATGTAAGGGCTCTGCCCATGTTTCCTTGAATGCAAAGTCTATTCTCAAAAAAAAAAAAAGATCCCATCCAATGCCATCCTACATTTCACACAAATAAAATTTAGGTTTTCCCGTAAATATATTTCATTAAATTTAAATCCTGCAACACATTCTCTCTTGACTTAAGACTGATAAATTTAATTAAACACTTACAGTAAATTTTAAGAAATTAAAAAAAATTATAAATCGCTTTCCTAAATTATTTAATTAATTGTTCTAGTTTTTCTAACCACATGTAATAAAATAATTTAAATTTGAATAAATAAATTTGCTAAAATCTAATTTAAGTTATTCTCATATCCGGTTGGCTTCGCGGTGGACCTTCCCTATCTGATGAGTCATTCTTGGAACCAATAAATAAATAATTACACAAAATAATGGCAGTTATAATATCACCAACTATAGAAGAATAACGCAAACCCAATAACAGAGGAGGGAATCGATTCTGAAGCCCCACACGCCATTTATTATTCATATAAAAACTTGTTTTCCTTCTTCATTTCTCGCTCGCACCTTTGCCTTTTCTCTCTCTCTCTCTCGTTCGTGTTCTTCGTCGCAAATTCAAAGGAGGATCTCTCTTGCGTTTTCTCTAGGTATGCAAATATTTATTTATTATTTATATTATATGATGATATATGTTCTTAGCATACGCGCGTTTTGGATATGTTCGTGTTTTGCGTTTTGATCTGAGCCGAGTTGTGGTTTCGATCTCTGTTGTTAGGTTTTCGCTATGGCGTCGAAGCGAATTTTGAAGGAGCTTAAGGATTTGCAGAAGGATCCTCCAACATCTTGCAGTGCCGGTATAATTTTTTTTTTTCTATTTTGTTGTGCATCTTTTTGTGAATTTTGTTTCTACGGTTTTGGTTGAGATTTGTTTCGATCGGTTGTGCCGGATGTCGTTTGTAGATTAGAACAGTGCTTGTTTGATTCTGTGTTGTAGTGATTTCATGAGGCTTGCCTGAGCTGCAAATTCTTTGCGACGTCATGATTCTGAAGGAGAAATAATTGTGGGTTTTTTGTGGAATATTGAATTTTATTTTCTATGGACAAAAAATGTTTAGGGAAATGTGCAATTCTAAGCATATTTTGTTTCAATTGTTTTAAGGTGGGAATAGATACATATTCCTCAACCTCTCCTTATGCATGTTTCTAAGTGTATTCATGATTCAATGTTTTGTTTCCTGGCCATGCATCTGGTGGCTTCTCTATCTATTTTATGACAAGATTATGCAATAATGGAAGTTGCAGCTGCTGTAGTTGTAAATTTATATACTATTGTTGGAGTGTGGCCCAAACCTTTATATGTGATGGTGGGTATTTTAAGGAAAAAAAACATGGTTATGTTCTTTTTATGTTTGTCATTAAGTTCTCAAATCAAATAATGACACGAGGATTTTACTTTCCAACATTATATTTTTTGGAGAAAAAGGGAACAGAGGGTAAAGTTTTCATTTTCTAATAAATTTTCTTTAATTTAATAATTATAAAACAAAAGAAATAAAATTATAGATTGACGTTATTGTTCTAATCTTTTGTTTATTTTTATGAACATTATATAAATCTTAATTTAAACATAAAAAAACTGTTCTCCTTTCTCCTTTGCTCTAAAACATTACTCCTAAATACCCCAAGTATCCACATGTTATTGTTTTGTTTGAGAGCTTGATGGTAAGGATATGCATAACTTGATTTAAGTTTTGTCGTATTTTAAGTGTTGTCTGTTCTCACTCTTGTTTCCTACTTTGGATCTCTGACTAATTTATTTCTGGGAACCCTGTTGTATGTTTTGTATGTTGGTTGAAGAGGATTAAACTAATTTATCTGATATTGGTACTTAAGAGCAAGATTAATAGTACTATTCTAGTGTTTGGATGTTAAAAGTTGCATAAAATTGTTAGAAACTAATATTTTCACCTATTCATTTCTCAAAAGTGACAATTTACTAATTAACATGATGGGACAATATGTTGCACTATCATTTTAGGAATTTATACACCCTATTTATGTCTGCATTTATAAAAGAAAATTTGTGCTTATGTCATGCTTTGTTGTTTGTTTCAAAACATTGCAGGTCCTGTTGTTGCTGAAGATATGTTCCATTGGCAAGCTACAATTATGGGTCCTCCAGACAGTCCCTATGCAGGAGGTGTTTTCCTAGTGACCATTCATTTCCCTCCAGATTATCCCTTTAAGCCACCCAAGGTCTGTATATCGATTAGGTGTCTATTAATGTAGCAATTAATACCTTAACTATCTTCATTTCTTTATAAGTTTATTTTGTTGTAGTGCATTTTCCCTTAGTTTGTTGGAATTGATTGTCTTTTAAAACTCCCATTTCCAAAAAATGATAAAAATTTAGGCATGGCTTTTTTCTTTATGAAGAGAAAAGGTTTAGTACTATAAGTGTGTGGGTCTATTGAAAAGTTTAATTAGTACCGAAATCATTTTGTATATTTGAACATGTATATGTAGTATGCTGTCATGAGCACTATATAACTCTCAACTGTTCTCGGGTGTGTACTTACGTAAGGTGATGGATCTTTCAGGTTGCATTCAGGACAAAGGTTTTCCACCCAAATATAAATAGCAATGGAAGCATTTGCCTTGATATATTGAAGGAGCAGTGGAGCCCTGCTCTAACCATTTCCAAGGTTTGTTCATTTCTCAGATAGTTAGACTAGCCTTTGTTTCTTAAAATATTATTCTTTAAAGTGCCATCTATCTCTGAAGTTTGAACTAAGATGTAGCAGTTCCTTAGACTCTGTCAAATGGTATTTACCAAACATTGTATTCATCACCATGACTAGTCACTGATATTAAACTTGGTCACTGAACTTTGTTGAATTACATGATTAGTTCAACTAATTAGTCACTTCTTGAAAAGGTAGACTGGATCTTTAAGTTTTAAAAGGCTATAACACAAGTATGTATCATATTAGTCTAACCATGATAGAGTTAGTGATAGTTAAATATATACTTTTTAATATCAATTAATAAATTTAATAGATATTAAAATATCTCTTAAAAAAATTATAGATATTAATACATTGATGAAATATTATAATGTTATATAGTTTAACCATTAACATTATTTAAGAGATTTTTAAAATTTAACAACCAGAAGAAATCAAATTTATACAAAATAGGTAAACACACCAAAAATTGAGGTGGCACGGTGGTCAAGCTGGACTTGTTAGAGGACCTGCCTTCAGATCCTGAGTTTGACTCCTTATGAGATTAGTCAGATCACCTTTGATTAAAACCGGTTGAACCAAGGCAGCCCTTGTTTGACTGGTAGCTAGAATATCTTGACCTGTCTAGCAGGTGACATGGTGCATGGACAAACTGGTTCAATTTGTCAATCCAGTGCAGGTTTCCCAACACTAGTATTAGTCTATATATAATGTTCTTGTGTCTATATATAAAGCTTGGTTGTTTTCATTGTTGAAGTTGTACTGGCTGATTTGCATGAAGTTCGTATTGATGTGATCAATTTTGAACTAATCCCATGCAGGGGGTTTAGTTGAGTCCAAAATATCTTCGTTAAAACATGTATTTTGGCATCATTGCTTACTTTGTTTATACATGTCTTTGGCATAAATAGGTGTTGCTCTCAATTTGTTCCCTATTGACGGATCCAAATCCTGATGATCCTTTGGTCCCTGAAATTGCACACATGTACAAGACAGATAGGAACAAGTACGAGTCAAATGCAAGAAGCTGGACCCAGAAATATGCCATGGGCTAATTGACATATATAGAATGAGGGAGAGCGATTGTTTAGGCCTAACAACCTTTGTATGAATATTTGTGGTCTTCGATTAAGGCCCCTCCAGTTGAAGATGAATGGGGAAATATTTCTTCTGTTGTTTGTATTGCACAATGCAAATGCTACTTTTAAAACAGTGAAATGTAGCTCAATTAAAAGTTTGTCAAAATTTTAACCTTGTATTGACGTTGTCGCATATTTAGAGAAGGTTTGGTTTGCTCTATTATCATGCTTTAGTTAATAATTATGATTTGTGAAGTACCGATCTATTAATATTATATAAAGAATTTTGTAAAAATGTACAACCATTTTATTCAACGTTTCTTAACAAAATATTGAAAATAAAATGAAAGACAGAAATTATAACCTCTTTGTTAATTATGGATTTATTTATTTATAAGAGGATTGAAGAGTAGTATCCTTCTCACATTCTTAAGGTAATCACAATAGCTAAAACCTATGATAAAATAAAATGACCTTTGAGATTGAAACATTGATGGTGGGATTCTAGGAAAAAAAAAATGGTTGATCTTGTGTTCTATTCTATCTCTTTCGGTGAAATAGGCTACTCAATATAGAAAGAATGTAGTCGATGGTATTTCATGGTTGGTAGTGAGCGCTATATTGGGTTTTGGAAGGGACCCTTTTATTCCTAGTTTTGGACCTCTAGTTCAGCATGCTTGCAGTAATAATAATGATGTTTCCTTATAGCAGGAGAACATGAATGTTTCTCTCTTTGCTTATCATGGTGTTTAGCGTTGTGAAGTCCTCCAAAAAAAAGGCTTCTTTAACAGTCATGCACGTATGCATTTGGAAAAGCACCTAGTTATTTTGCAAATGATGTTCGCCCCGAAGAAGTATTCTTCTATTGGAGGATTTATGTTAAAGTAAGGTTGCTTGAGTTATTTTTCTAGTATTATTTCTTCTAATGCTAAACAGCAACTCGTTATACTAAATTGGTATGTAGAAACCTTGTTACTTCTAGTTGCCTCCAAGGGTACACTTTTAGTGTGGATTCTCTTATTAGTAGGGCATTTCTTCTCATGGTTATTCGAAGCATAATGTTGATGGCTTAGACCGTGGTTCATAAGGTTATGCTGCCTGTGGTGTGTCTATTGCCAAGAGATTAGAGTTTTGTGTGTAACCTTGGTGTTTGTCTTGATAAATTATTAGATGATTTAAGATTATTATAGTCGTTACTAATATTTATATGTCAATAATTAAGTATTATTAATTATTTTTCGTAGATTGAAAATTTGTAATATATATCACGTAAAAATTGATTGGTACTATCAACGTGTTATAATTTCAAATTACCTAATAATTTCTCATTTGTACATTGATAAAACAGGATTTGGTGGGTTTGCTTCATTACTTACAACTGTTTTAAATTGAACCCTCAAACTTCTTTTACGGTATAATTGGGTAGTCCTCATGAAGCATGTCTTTAGAGAGGGAAATGGAAGTGCAAATGTCAGTTTTTATTTTACGGGAGGATTGTAGTTGGGTTGCTTTCCCTCGCATTATGATTGACCAATTGCTTCCTGCAACCCCCCCTTTTGCTTCTTGCATCCCTTAGAGGACAATAATTCCCTTCTTGTTACCCAGCACCCCACTCCCCACTGAACTCTAATGCGCACTCCATTGTGACAGTGACAACCCTTTTCACCTTCCTCTTTGTTGTGCGCCATCACTCCCCATTCCTCAACACTTGGTAAAAAATCCTGTTGAAGTGCAAGGAGAGCCATGATACCCTCATTTTCTTATTACGGAACCGTCATTCCAGAATAGCTATTCCGAAATGTGAACAATCATATTTTAGAATAGGTATTCCGAAATATAACTTTCATATTCCGAAATAGTTATTCTGAAATTAGGTGTGGAACTTTCTTTCCTTATGACTTTTCCCTTTACCCTGGTCACTCAGTCTTGTGACACCCACACATCGATCCCAGGAAGCTGAAATTCCCTTTCCTCTAACACCTCCTACGGAAGCCAACAGATCTTCCTCGCCACCACCCTCCCTAACACCTACCAAGGCCACCACAACTTCACCATTTAGTCTCCCTTCCTCTTCGGTAATGTCATCCCCATCATGTCATTTGTGATGAGCTCTTTGCAGTAGGATTAGAGCCTGACACCATTATGGTCAATGAGATGGAAAGTGATATCATTGGAGTTGGGGCTCCACCAACTCTTGCTGAGTTGCAGTGTTGATGTGTAGGCAATGGAAGTGACCAATCATCAGGTTTTGCTATGCTGCATCAATGTACGCTTGGAGTGTGTTTGTGCGGGGGGGTGTTCACGGTGACGAGATGGAGGCTAAGTGGTCTAACAACACTAGAAATAGTTTTGATGAGAAGTGTTTGTTGATGGCGGGAACGACGACAGGTCGGAGGGGAGGGAGTTAGTGGTGGTGCAGGGTGCCTGTTGAGGGGCATTTGTGTCCATTCGGGCTTTTTGACGGTACATAAAGTAAAAGCCTTATCATTGAAATTTAGTGTTGGCCTTAAACCCCGTTCAGTGTCTACGTATATAAAAACAGACACATATGAATTGTGTATGTGTGTGTTATCACTTTTTTGTCAGCAAATGCCTCCAAATTGGTTCCCATATGAAATGGCTAAGCTTCAAAAACTCTAATATCTACAACTTAGAATCTAATGAATGAACTTTGGGTAGAGTTGTGAATTTTGGACCGAAATGGCTTGACCCATGACGTCACCTTATTTTTGTTTTTAGGTTGGGTTGGGTCAATTTAATTACGAATTAGTTTTGTTTAATCAAACCTTCTATGAGCGGGGAAAATAGGGAAGTTTCTATACAAACTCTTCCTTTATACTAATACACTCCCTTTTATCAATTTTTACCCAAATTACCATGCAAAACACACTCCCCCGATTTAACTATTTTCTGGAGAGAAAAAAAAAAACTCTCCACCTCCCACATAAGTCCTCCAAAAAACACACTCCCCTCATTTTTTCTCTTCCAAACACTCCATTCTTAACCTTGCACCGTGACACAAATCAAACTCTAAAACCCGATTGAATCAAATAACGTCTCTACCAAATTAGTTTACCCAAAGAATAACCACTGCACAAAATTGAATTCTTTCAAATAAACAACATCCGGCCAAAGGATACTGTAACATTGACATAATTTGTTTGCGTATAAGCTTCTTCTTCAGTGTCGTTCTTAAATTCTTTATTATGCTGATAAGGTCGAGTTAAGTATATTTTATATATGTGCTGCAGGAGGTACTTGGGTCATAAGCATCCGCCCAAATGCAAAGAAGTTGAACATGTTATTCACGAACAAAAATAATAGGACGTGGGAGAAATTTGCTTCTTGACTTCGAACTTTCTAGGTAGGCATTATAGGAGAACAAAATGAGTTGAGGCTCGACAGTGGTGAGTTTAACGAGAATTCATCCTCTAGTATATGTCAAAACTCATCAAAGTTAGAGTTGAAGTATTATAACTCATTCCAAGCTCCAAAGTCGAGATCATGTTGTTGTGGTTCACATCGAAGTTAATAAAGATTGGTTTCTTCTCAGCCGCTAGGCGCGCGTGTGAGCGCACTGACAGTGAAGTGGATTAGGAAGGTATGGTTGAAGGGATTGCGTCCTTGTTGTCGTTGAAAAGAATTATACTAGAGGGAGAGGAGGGAGTGTGTTAGTGTGGCGTAGACTAGGGATAAAAAGTGAGAAGGGAAGTGCCTCAGTATAAAAAGGGACTGAAAATAAGAATTGCCTCGTAGGCTTAGCTTATGGGCTCTACTTTTTAAGAAAAAAAGTTAACTTATTATCTTTTTATCATGATATTAATAAGAAATAGTTCTCATCTCAAGCCACAATTAGTCTTTGCCAAAATCGTAAACTCATATAAGATTATTTCTTAACAATATCATTTTCATCAAAAAATATAAATAATAAAATATTAATTTTTTTATTATATATTAATACTTATGTAAAATAATCATTTTGTTAACATATTATATAATTTTAATGACTAATGATAATATTGTCATAAATTAGAATTAATAGATTGAATATAACTATTTAATAGATAGTACATTCATGAGTCACCACTTAGGAATTCATCACATAAAAAATGAGTTTAATATAATAAATAGAAATTTCGAAATCATATTACAAAAAGTGTAAGATAACATAAAAAAAAAACATAGGATCACACCAATTTTCTCAAAGTATTGTCAAATATTTCATGTACAAGTTTTGGCTTTTTTTTCTCCGATGGTTCAAAGTTCTCATATGTTTAGTAGGTAATTTGTAATTGTAAAACGCTTTACTAAAAAAACCACCAATCCGCTTCCATGTTAATTGTACTATTATTCATATTTATAACCATTAAAAAAGTAATGAAATTTGAAAACAAAATGTTAAACTACAGCTTTTATTATCTATCTAAAATTTTCATACTTTTTATTTAATGTAAAGGCAACTATCACAAATGGGGATTGAATTCTGATTTTATACATTTTAAAATCTTTTTTCACTTAAAACAAAGTTTTCATCTGATAAAACTTTGTAAAGAGCATATTATAGATTTTTCAAAAAAACTATTAGATGATGTAAAAATGTTTTTAGAAAACACGAGATATCTATTTAAATCTAAAAACAAATTCACACCCTTTGGTTAGATAAAACTTAAAGGAAAGCAAGAAAGATCAAATGCAAAAAGTTTTATACTGGTTCATCTCTACCATTGAGAGTACGTCCAATTCTTGGAAAATCATCAAATTTCACTAACTTCACACAAGTTACAAGTATTGTTTAGTATCACTTTTTACTCTTACACAATCAAGCTCTACATCAAGCTTGACAAAACTTAGTATTCTTTATTTTACCAAATCATTGTTGGCTCTAAACAAATCAAATGATTTGTTGTTTGAGATTGTTCACTAACTAAACTATGAATGTCTTAGAGAAAAATATACAATCAACTCTCTTTCATCATTTTCTCTCAATATATTCAAAGTGATTTGAGGGCTTTTGAACTTTACAACAATATACAAAAAACTTTTTACAGAAAAAAAATGAAAGAATAAAAGCATGTATGATTTGTATCTTCTTCTTCAAAGCTTCTAGTATATATAGTCTTCATCTTCAAGTGTTCGTTGTCTCACAATGATTGGATTATTTACTTAATCTTCTCTTATGATAATGGATGTTGGGAGCATTTAATTATTGCATTAAATGCATGCCTCTTCTTCATTCAGAGAATCTTCTCTTATCAGTTATCTTGTTGAGCACTTCAACATAATTCACTTTTCACTTGTCAGAACAAGTCTGCAAAGTAGAGCACATCTTTTGATGATGATGAATACTTTTAGATCTTGGATTTCATATAGTCTTCATAGGGTTTTCTTATATCTAAGGAGAATATTTTTGTAAAGAGAATATCAGATATAAAGAATTAAATGTTCTTGTTAAATGTCTCATCAGATCACTTAAACTTTCTACCATCTAGAGCATCAAATGCATAATAACATATCATAATCTGATGATGCATTAGACGTTACTTTTATCATTATATTTATATCTAATCAAAATAATTAGAAGTTTTAATTCATCTTAAGTTATAAACTAAATTTTCACTTAATAAATAACATATTAATTACTGCCACATATGATATACCCTTATTTGATAAGATATTGATTTAGTGTGGTTATTAAGTTTTCTTTTTGGGATATTACAATGACATTAAAAAGGAGAAATTTATTCTATGGACCATCATTTTGCATACATTATTTTAAAGCTTAATGAGGTTTTTCTTACCTGAAAAATAAACCATTTTCAAATTACTACTTATCATTCATTTTTTTTCAACTAAGTACTTGAAAAATTGTTATTTTTCAATTTATTACATGACGTTAGTCCCATTTTGTTAAGTGATGATGTGACATACAGAATGTCACATCATCACACCTTACCATTGACACATCATTGTCACGTTATCACCTTCAATGATGTGTCAATGATATGTTAGTGATTAGGCTTGATAATGTGACACTCCGTCTGTCACGTCATCACTTTACGAGGGAGGATTAACAATAGGTAGTAAATTGAAATAATTTTTTTAGGTAATTATTTGATAAAAAAATAAATTTTTAGGTAATAATATGAAAACAACCTACTTTTCAAATATGAAAAACATATTTAAGTCAATCGAAAAATAATTTTTAGTTAAAAATGATAAGGAAGAGTTTTATCAAAAAAAAAAATTTAACTTCTGAAAATGATAAATGATAAATTTTATTATTTTATTGAAAATAAAAATAAAAATGGTAACCGTAAATTTAAGTTATGTTTAAAAGAAAATCTTATAAGTCAATAAGAAAAAATCGTTTCTCAAATACTTTTATTTTATCAAATAAATTCGTAAACTTGTCAAAAAACTAAAAAATAATTAAAATAATTTGATGAACATATATATAATTTACTTTTATATAGACTTAAGAAACGTTATCATATTTATTATTTTAAGATAATTTCTCATTCAAAACAAGAAATAAATTAAATTAATAAGATATTTTTTATGGATAGGAATAAAAAAATACTATTTGAAATTTACAATAACTCACATATCAATTTATCATGTTTAACCAATTGAACTATATTAATATGATAATATTAAAGGTGAAATTAAAGAGTTAAGATGAATACATTTAATATTTGAACAAAGCTAAAAGAGAACACAATAAGATTAAATGGTGAGATATATATTTTGGGTCCAAAGAATAGTGAAGGAAGACATAACATGTTGTACGCGTACATTGATCATAAACCGCAAAGCACCAATTATATATAAAGTATTACATCATCACTCCTATTCATTGGCACATCATTGCCACATCATTGGAGGTGATGACATGGCAATGAGGTGTTAGTGATAAGGTGTGATGACATGACACTCTATCTGTCACGTCATCACTTAATGGAAGGGGACTAACAACAAGTAGTAAATTGAAACAATTTTTTTTTCAGGTACTTGGTTGAAAAATAATGAATGTTATGTAGTAATTTGAAAACAGTCTATATTACATGGACCTCTACTGGACCTATATTCTTCCAATTTTAGCAAAAAATCATAAAAAATAGTCATGTGCCAATATACTATTCAACTTCCACTCTTATGCAGGTGTCTATAATTTTGTTCTATAATATTTTTTTAAAAAAGATCACAAATAAAATGCCATTAGTGTTTCACAGTTTTCATTAAGAAGAAAAATCATACGAATGTAGTCACTACTAAAAAATAGTTTTTTACGACGCACATTTTAAGATGATTTTTGTAAATAATAGGAAATCTATGATGACATTTTTATAAAAACCGTCTTAAAAACTGAGTGTCCAAGATGGTTTTGTTAAAACCGTCTTAAAAAATAAGTGTTCAAAGATGACAAAGGTAGAGCCATCAAATTGAAATGTCAACTAGGGTTAAGAGCGCATTCTCCTTCTGCTTCGTCGCCACATTCGCCTTCTCCTTCATCGCTACATTTGCCTTCAATTTATTGTACTTTGCCATCGCATTCAATATCTCGCAGATGATCTCCTCGGGCCCTTTCCACAACGCCTTCCTCTCCCTCCTTCAACGCTAGGTAGAGCCTTCCGTCAATATCTTTTTGCAGCTCTTCCTTCTTCGATTTCACCGCCTCCATCGCCGCCTCCTCCTCTCTCACATCGCCATTCCTGTTTGGAACCTCATCCACGGTTTTCAGCAGAAATGACATCGTCTCAAGCAACCTATCGGTCCAGTCTGAGTACTAGTGACTCTTGGCTCTCTCTTTCTCCCAATAAGTCCATAGAGTTGCAATTGCGAGTGCAGGAGGAGGAGCGTGGAATGCGCCAAGTGCGGAGAAACCAACAAAGAAGCAGAATAATGCGCACATGAGGTCTTTCGAGAAAATGTTGTCGTTCTAGGAAGGTGTGGGTGTGGGTGTGGACTTTGCGGCGAAGGTGAGTGGTGGAGTGATGGTGATAGGAGTGAGTGAGAGTGGGGTTCGTGGTGTTCGGTGGGGGTTGTTGGAGATGAATGTTTGGTTTGGAATGGGGTGAATGGAAGTGAAAAGTGGATGCTAGGGGAAATGAAGTGGTGAGTGAAGTGGAGAAGTAGCCATGGTTGAGTTTAGAGAAGAGGAGTGAAGGAGGAAGAGATAGACATTGAAATTGAAGTGGAGTAAGTTTTCCTAGCATAATTTTCAACAACTATTTTATTTTTTGTTTCTTCTGTGATAAATTCTAATAACAAGCATTAGATCTAACTAGAATGAGTGTTGCATAGATAAAGTGGTTGGATAATGGCTTCCTAGCTAAAGTTTTGGGAAAAATTGACTTTGACATTCCATGATCAAAGTTTTTTTTATTTTTGTGCATTGAAAAATTAGTTTCTCTAAGATGTGATTTAATGAGGATGATGTTGTATTATTTTATTCTCTAAAATGGTAATGTGATCTAATTTGACACTTGTTTTTAAGTATTTTTCTCACAATTATGTGGTCCTATTTACCATGGCAACAACTCTTGTCTTTCTAGCAAGCTCTTTTGTCTCAACTTGATCAACAGCAACCAACACAGTAAGAAATGAAGCAATCTTTGCATTTCTATTTTCACATGAGTTTTCTTTTTTACTCCCTAAAAAGAAACAATAACATTAGTTTATTACTGCTAACTAGGCAATTAATATTTATAAGAGAGACCACATGCATAACTGTGGAAAAGTTACTAAACACATAGTTGCCTTATAAATTACTATAGATAGCATTAATCATAGTACATGTTAATTGTTAAAGGTAACAGATTGTGTATTTTTAGGCATCAACCTTCATTACCATTTCACCAGGTGAAGGCTACTACAAATTTTGATTATGAAGGAGGTAGGTACACATGTAAGGTGTTTTTTTCCCCATTTGATAGTTATACTCAGTTTTCATATCATGAAACAAAATGAATCATCTTCTATTCTCCTATCTAAGCTAACCACCCAAATAATTATTCAAATAACTTCTCTTAACCAGCTTAAACAAGTGGAGGCACTGGTATGCAAGAGAACTCTACTTTCTTTTTATTGTTTGTTTAGTACTAGAAACTATGCTCAATTAGTCTTGTTAGGAGTAATTTTTGTGTCTATCGTTTGGCAATTCAAATTGCTTGACTATCATGTAAGATCATCTGCTAATACTTGATTTAGTTTGAATTATAATTTTTGAATTTGTTGAAGATTATAATGTGATTAGGTTTCCTCTTGCACTTGTTCTTTGCATTTGTGATCAGCTGGAACCATTGCACTATTACCATGTTTTATGGTTTACATTTGGCATGTGAAGTAGCAAGTTTTGATTGCATACAAAATGTATCTTAGGATTCAGTTGTAGTCACTTGCATCTATGATTTGGATTAAGTAATAAAAGAAAATGAGTGTTCCCTAATTGTTATATCCCAAGATAGTTCCCTCTGACATTCAAGACTCAGAAACTTGAAGTTCTCAGCATGTAGTTTATGCCAACTGAATACCAGTAGAGCATTGCTCCCAATGGAGGACAAGAACATTGGATGATCCAGCATTTGTCCCGTGTACGTACTATTATACTGGAATATATAAAATTTTGGGAATTTTCCATAAAAAGTTCAGATGTCCTAGAGCATCCAGGTTTAACCGTACGATCCACGTTTATTTATTTTTGACTTGTTAATACCTCTATGGATTGATATTTTGGGTCCTTAATTATTCTTTTGAATAATAAAACAATGCAATCTTTTTCTTATCATGCAGAGTGAAGTTGATAATAGAAACTAGAAACCTTTGGCCAAATGTCATTGAATATGCTGAAAAAAATGTTAGAACCCCAAATCCATTTCCTGCCATATTCATCTTGCTTGGAAGATTCTGCATAAAGTAGTTCCTCTTAGTGCAAAGCTAGTTAAGAGTGGGATATGATGTTTTCTGTCCAAGATGTAGTATTAAAGCTAAAATCCTTACTCATGCATTTAGACTGCGTTTGGGTTAATCAAGTGTGGTTTCCTTCACCTCTAGTATTTCTATAATTGTTTGTGCATCAGCATATGCAATGAATGCAACACTAATAATATATGCAACACTGATTTTTTTTTCAACTATTGGTCTTAAGAGAGGAGAATATAAGGTAAATTATCTGAATAATGCAGAAATAATTGATATGGGAGTTGTGGCTGCAAATAATTGATGTTGTGGTGGCTGCATATCTTTTGAATGCTACTCTTGTTGTTCTAGAGTTGGATCATACATCTTTCAGGAAGGACACAAGGTCTATTGTCTTGCCCTTGCAAATCATATATGATATTTTTATTGGTCATTGTCTCTTAATTTGTGTGCAATTTTTGCAACCACTTTTCTGAACTATTTGATAAGAGTGGTTTATAACATTTCTCCATAATGACGTGAGAATTGTAAAAGAGCTTCCGAAAATGGGAGGGATCTTTGTGGCTCCATATATGGTGCGTGTTCCAAGGAAATGCACCCCCAAGTGCTATGAGAATCGTGTTTTACCTATGTTGGTCAAGAAGTGTGTAAGTCTTCACATCCTCAGATAAAAAATATTTGCATGCATTCCACCAATTAAAATTTGGACTTTTCGTCCCCTGTTTTGATTGTAACTAGTTGGGTAACTCATGTAGTAACTACTCATTAAGGATGTTGTATGTGTTTTTGCTTTGTTTTTCTTTTATAGAACTTAATCTTGCCAAACTTATAACTCCTTAAATGCACTTAGTAGTATAATTTTTTCAAATTGTTAGTTTTGGGTACTTTTTCTCTTACGAACGGAAATCTTTTGTTATTTTTTGGTATATAAAAAGTTCAGGGGAGAAAATATTCCTATTCTTTTCTATTTTATATTTATGATCAACTAGTGCATGTTTGGTTATATTTTATATTTTAATATTAGAAACTAATTTCCTTTTTCTTAAAAAAATTAGGAAGACTCAAATAAATTTTTGTTTTTTTTAAAATAATTTAATTCAAACATGCGGACTTTTTTAGTGAAGGTTGCATGAATTTTATGGTTAAGCAAAAATAGTTAATTTTCTTCATATTATGGTATTCTAAATTAACTTGCACAAGTGTTGGATTGATCAAACCTTTGCTTTCTAGTTCCTTTTCTCTATAGCTATGATTACTAAATTTGTTACTTCCTTTTTATGTAATTGGAATTCATTGTGACTTTGACACTGGATGAGGCCATAAAGACCACTAATGATGCAGTTTTGCTAGCTATTAAGACTCTCTCTGTTCTAAAATTTGTAAGTTTAATTTTCTTGTATACTTCTGGCTTTTAGTTTGTAAAACTATTCTATGCTTATTGATTCAAAAGTTTTGCAACTGTCCAAGACTTTCTAACTTTCTTCAATATTAAATATATGCATAATCTATGATATAATATTGTTTCACAAATTTATATATATACACACACATACATATAAAAATAATGTTTATGATTTAAATTTTTAATTTGTTAATGAATATCAACAAATTATTTTGAGTTACTGGCATAGAATTTTGAATGTTTATGGATTTCATTACAATCATTTTATATGTAAAAGAAATATGTTTTATATTAGTAAAATGATCTCTTTATTTTTTTAAAACAGTCTTAGAATCCTCCTTTTAAAAAAAAACAAACATTCTAAGACGATTTCCATGTATAAACCGTCTTAAAATCCTCTATTATTTATATTATTTTTATAAAAAAAAATACATTCTAAGACGATTTTCAAGTTAAAATCGTCTTAGAATAGTAATCAAATGTTGAATTGAACCAAGTCCTCCATAAGTTGCAACACCCAAATTTGTTGAAGTAATTTCCTAGTTAGGGCCATATGTATAGAAACTGCATAAAATAGTACAAAAAAATTTGACAAACTTATATAAGGTGGTTAAAAATATGTCATTCATCAAACAAAGAAAATAAATAATGAGTCTATGGGGTTTAAGAAAATATTTGAAAAATATTGTTCTTATTCTGTGGTGGAGAGATCCTACAAATTGCAACACTAATGAGGGATAAAGGAGCACCAATTCTTGGAAGCGAAACCCCTCTAGTTTAGATATAGTATCATTGTAAGCAACACAATTTTCTTTTTGTCAGACAAAGCAGGCTGCAATTTTGAGGCCACTTGCATAAGCCATGAAAAAAGTGTTTAAATGTATCCCATATCGAAAAAGTTTGACAATGTAGTGTGAACAACTAGCTATAAAACATAAGCAAATAACATTGGGTAACATACTTACCTGGATGTATCCCATATTTTGTGCATGTTTCACATACAATGTCACGAAAAACAAATCTACTCCTTCTTCCATGTTTGTTGTTTTGATTGCAGAAGTAACTTGTGTATTTTCACATACTCATGAAATTTTTCTTTTTTTATCCATAGGAATACAAATGGAAAATTATCAAAATCAAATTTAAAATTTATTCTCTTAGTTTTAATTAAACCATGATTCGTATAGGTTTTAATGTCTTAGAATATATATTTGTCTCACTTAGGCATTCTATGCTTAAGTCTTTGACATAGACATCCCCTTCTACTTCATAATTTGCATTGTAACTTAATGTTTCTGGTTTGGCATTTGTGAACACTTTTCTCTCATATTTAAGTTCTTTTCTCATTTCTAATTGGTCACCAAGAACATACTTTATAGCCAACCCAACCTGATGGTGCTCAATATGCTGAAAATGACTTCCAAACTAGCATTTTGTATTGCATAAAGGTCAAACTGCATAATTTCATTCCCTAACTTGGTTGTTTCTGGTTTTGTATGTTTAGATACATTCACACCACTTCTAGGCTCAATTAGCATCAACAATTAAGCCTCTAAAACTGATTGCTAACCAATTATGCACTAAAGAACCTAAAAGACCAAAAATCACCTCCAAATGAACCTTTTCTCTAACAATTTATCCCAAATCCGCATAATTTGCATATCAAATGTGATTACTCTAGTTTTTGTGTCTTCGCATTCCTTTCCATTGATAACAAATCATGCACCCAAAATACCTAATTTTAACAAGAGAGTCCGCACTTGGAGGCTTGGTTGGGGCAGGAGAATCTTGCTCTTTATCACTCCTGAATTTGTTTTCATCTAAAAAACTGAGAGCAACAAGTTTCTCTCCCATAGTTGGCTCATTTAAATCAACATCATGAAGGATTCCATCTACAACCTCACCTTGATCCACATCTGATTCCGGTATAAGAAGAAATATAAAAAAAATACTTCTCAGAATAATGATAGGACTCAATTCATCTACCCTAACAGTAAATATTTACATGCTTTAACATTAAATATACTTTCAAGTAAAATAGTTTATCTAGTAGCAAGGCTAATTGATATGCAAACTGAGAAGGGATAATATAAAAGAAGCAAGACAGGTGCAACATCAAATAACTATGAATTAGATTTGTCGTCTTAAGCAAGAATTCTACAAGAATACATATTCTAACTTTTAGGAATTGATTTCCTCATATATTAAAAGGAAATTTCATATATGAACAGAAAAAGTTTGTACTGGCTATTGGGAGTTCATCAATATTTTATTCAACAACACAAAAATTATACCTACACCTAAGTAAAGAGCATTTTTTTTTAAAATGCAAGTTATCAAGTACCAGGAAAACTAATCATTTCAAAATGGGATTAAAAGACACAAAAATTGAAAACATTATATGATTCTTACTAAAGTCGAGTGTGTTGTGATTCAGAGATGAGGATCAGAAATTGCTTGTCTTTTCTTTGCTATTTTGGTTTCCATGGAAACTGCTTCTCTGAGCTAAACTCTCCTTTGCAAAAAGGGAGTGATATGGGAAAGAACGAGGGTTTAGGATTTAGTAACTAAAACACATATTATCTTCACATTTGCTTTCACAGGTTTTGGGGCTGCGATCAACAAAGAGCATAAGATCTCTTGGAAGAGAGGTTCCACCATGCGACTACCTTTACTCGAGAAGAAGACGTTGTCATTGACTTGAGAAGAAGTAATTGAGAGAATGTGAACAAGGTTTGGGGATTTTGACAAAGAGGATGTGAAGTTTAGGAATTTCTCCACCTTCTCTAATTTACCTAATCCACTAAGAAGATCATCGAATGCAACGACAACGACTCTTCCTCCAAAAGTGGAAAAATCATGGAATAGAAATCCACGCGGTTGTAGTTGGAGCCACGTGGTGTGGGGTTTTGAGCGGTTGTAGAAATCCAAGTTGAGGCTGTAAATCTTCGTGTCGATGAGGTTAGAGGGTTGTAGAGTCATCATAAAGGACCTTTTGGAAGCGTAGAGTCACGTGAAGCTTCCCATCATTGTCGACTTCAATGTTTATTTCCAAAAAATCCCTTCTGTTGAGCAAAAAAATGTCTGAATATACATTGAAAGAGACTATGGAAGCAATGATTTCAAGAAACTACCCTATTATAAGAAGCCTTGCACCGTGATACTCGAAGAGAAAGAGGAGGAGCGTACTAGATGATGCACTGCAGCACCACCACCTGTACCATGAGCTTGTTGGAGTATTCACCGTACACCATCAAGATCCCCATCACGAGCATGTTTGGCAATGTGGAGACTGAGATTGAGAGTAGGAAGTGAGTGAGATTGAGATTGGGAAGTGAGTGAGATTGAAGGCTAGGTTTTAATTTGGGAATAAAATACAACATCAATTTTTTTTTATTATAAAATTTGATGTTAACCATTGATCAAGCAACATTGGTTTATATCAAAACCAATGTTAACATATATACACAACATCGATTTTTACACACAAAATCGGTTTTTTAAAAATCAATGTTAACGAAGTCAAGTTATATTTACAATTATGCCACCACCTTTTTTTAACATCGATTTTTATAAAACCGATGTTAAAGGTGCGACGTTAAATTCTACTTTATAACATTGATTGTTTATAAACCAATGTTTTTTTATAGTGGTTCTTGTTTGTTAACGAAGTCATGCTATATTTACAATTATGCCACCACCTTTTTTTAACATCGATTTTTATAAAACCGATGTTAAAGGTGCGACGTTAAATTCAACTTTATAACATTGATTGTTTATAAACCAATGTTTTTTACATTGGTTCTTGTTTGAACCGATACTAAATTTGTGACTATCTCTCTCTATCAGTGACTATGTGATCATGAACCAGAGTTAGTGTTATGTGTTGCTCATCATGCTCGGTTCTTACAATAAGCAATTTTTTTGTGTTACTCCTTGAGCCTTGATATCATTTATTTTGTGTGATTGAAATCGCTATTGTTGATGTTTGGTGTGATTCAATCAATATATTTTGATTTTAGTTATGTCTATGTTCTTTCTATTTTAATACTTAATTGGTGTTGTTAATTTATGGCTTGCTGCACTTTTTGAGATATTAATTTTTTAATTAAAAATCTTGATGGTTTAATGCTTTGAGGCAGTTTGGGCTTGTTTCAATTTAGGAATGTTATATTGCTTTCAAGCTTAGCTCTGTGATTGCTTTGTAAATTTTATGTTGGTAAAGTATAATGTGGTTTAGGTGTGTTTTTCATGTGATTTGGTGCTTAAAAGTGCATATTTTAGTATAATGCCTAAATGTTTTGCTTATTTTATTGATTTTGTGTGATGTTGAAAAATGTGGTGTTAGGATTTTTTTGGGTCTTACCTGTGGAGATTGTAATTAGAAAAGACAATTAACTTATCATATATGAGGTGAAAGTAAGTAGGACACTAAATGACATGCAGTAGAAGAAATTTATTGAGAAAAAATGACCAAGTTTTTCTTCAATAAATTTTTTTGTTGCATATTGTTTATGACTTGCTTATTTTTATCTTGTCAATGATGAGTTCATTCAATAAACTAGATCAAGCTTCATAAGTCTAGGATGAGCTATCAGGATACTTGAAAACAACATTATAATGCGAGGAAAACCGTAGCTCACATACAAAACCTAAAAAACCAATTATAGCTCTTTAAAAGTTCAAAAGCAATATTTTAGTCTATCATGTTCTACATGTTCATTGCATGTCATTAAAACATTAGGAATTGGTCTTCCGGTAAGTGTTAAAGGATGCATATAGATTCAAGATTGATAATTCATTAAGTGATCTAAATGATGTTGGTGACATGAAAAAGTGGTATGGATGTCTACACTTTGACCAAGTGTTGGCCTTTTTCCTATCTTTAATTGTTACTAATACCAACTCATGTAATTTAATGAGTTATTATCTTTGATTTCATTCACTTTGTCCTTGACACTTACAAGGCCAACTTTGTTGGCTAAATGCCACACCATAAACATGTTGAATATGACACGCCAAATAACGATGAAATATGAATATTTTTAATTAAATCAAACAAATTGCTTATGCTTGCATATTTAATTTTAAAAACAAATGATAAAATGTGAATACTTTTTCAATATTAATTAAATAATCTTCATTGAGAATATGTTGTCCTACTCCATAAACTAAAACTTATGGAATATCTATATATAGAGAGAGAAATCCATTTATATCTTCATTGAAGAAATTGATGTAGCGTTGATACATGAAACTTAATCTAAACTTCATTTTTTTGTTTGTTTTTCCAATATCCTATTGAACCTTTTCTTTATTCTCCATCGTACTGCTAAGTCTCCAGCCAGATTAACGGCCTATATGAAATTGTGTAATGATGCAACCAAACTTAATTGTTGCATAAATTGACGTAGCCTTGAAGAAATGAATATGGTAGATGAAAAAAAAATTGAGATGAAAAGAAAATACTTATCTTGTGTGCATTTTAAAAAAAAAAAAAACACTCCACAAGTTAACTTTGGGAGGGGGGGGGGATGGATCCTTCAACCAGAATGATGTTCTCAACGTTTGTGTTTACGTGCTTGCTGTTTGATTTACTAGAGATAAAAAACGGAAGCTATCTTTTGTTTTTGTATTTGATTATTTGTAATTAAGATATACTACTACTCTACAAGCAAAGACTTGAAATTTATAGTATTTATTTTTTCTTTTGTTCTGTTAACATACACAACAAAACCAACATCTCTTGCTTCGAAAAGAAGCTTGTGGACACGTTTATCAGTGAAAGAATAAAATTTAATATCATTCAATGTTAGTATTATTAACTACTACTAATTAATTTGAATCTGATCTACTTGCAGACTTTGTCCCTCTTTCTTTAAATTTTGCTTACATGGAAATGCGAGGTACGTAAGTTGTTTGATCGCAAACACCAATCACAAATATTAAGACCGACATCATACTAAAGCTTCAAATTAAGTTGTGACAAATGGCCCTTCTTTTTAGAATAGATCTTGTAGTTTCATTACTTCATGTTTTCGAAGGAAACACAGGGATTATTATATACTGTACTCCTTAAAGGCTTAAACTAAAATACACACAATCTAATAATAATAGAAAATACACATAATCTAGCACATTAATTTTACCTTGTTGCCACAATGGCAACTTTGTCACTTTAAATATAAAATGTAACATTACCATCCATCACAGGCAATATATAGGTAACGACCATATTCCAAGCTTATCAAGAGCTGAACCTGATCATGTGAATACTCGTTTAATTGGAAGGGGAGCTCAGGCTCATCAAGTACAATATTGCTTGAAGATATAAAGTTGATTCATTGATTAAATAAAGATGATGAAAGGAAAAGAAAAGAAAGAGAGATTATACGTTTAAATTGTTTTAACTGCCATTTCTAACAAAATTAGCATAATAAAAAAAATATAATCATTCATTTTGTATAATCACAAAACATGCAAATCAATGTGTGAAATTATTTCAATTTAATTAGACGTTTAAGTTTAAGTTCTGAGTATACATATAATTACATTAAAT
Organism: Glycine soja; assembly: GCF_004193775.1. Taxonomy (NCBI): domain Eukaryota; kingdom Viridiplantae; phylum Streptophyta; class Magnoliopsida; order Fabales; family Fabaceae; genus Glycine; species Glycine soja. The sequence continues at coordinate 12,844,360 of NC_041014.1, read as the reverse complement.
ACTTGAAAAGAAAATTTTGTTATCCATAAAAATTCTATCCAAATTGAACAAAAATTATTTTCAATAAAAAATACTTATAATCTATATATATAGATATATATACCTTCATTCATTTTTATAAGAAATAAATACACTATAATTTATTTATATTATAACTTGTTTCTTATAAATCAAAATAGAAGTAATATAATTTTATATATATTTACCATGTGTTTTAATAATAGATTTGATCAAAGACTTCTAATTTAATATATTAACTTAGTAGTTTTTAACGACTAGCAGCTTATACGCTTTACACTCACGTATGACTTATGAAAATACATTGCTTTCAGAAAATAAAATAAAAATTATAATGAATGGCAGTAAGGATTCAAATGAAATTAATGCAAGTTGTACAACACCTGGTGCTGAATCGTACTGAACGTTTACGAGCATGATAAGCTGACCACACTCAAGGGCTTCTGCTCACGGTGATTAATTGACTTGTACCCACAGCTCACTACTTCAGTTTCATTCTAAAAGAAGAAAGAATACTCACCAGAAAGAAAGAGAAAATATTTAGAAACAGACGTGAGGTGAGGTGTTGTGGTTAATTAATTAGATATAATTGTCTAGAAGGGAGAAATTTATGTTAATAATAATAATAAAATTTAATATCTATGTATTAAAACTATACATTAATTTTATATTATCATTTAATTACGAATTAGCATTTGAATTATTTTTAAGATGATTATTTTAAAATTTAATAAATATGATAAATTATGATTAAATAAGTGTATAAAAAAATTTATAATCTTTTTCTCACATTGGTATCTCCTAACCACATTTATCTAACTAATTTTCAGATATCTCTTAGTTAAAAGTTAAAAACTTTGAGATACTCATATTTATTTAAAGAATTGATATCTCTTAATAAATATTCTTTTATACACATATACCTGAAAATAAATATTCATTTGATCACTTGTTTAAAAAATATAATTATTGAACTATACCGTATTATGCTAGTATAACATTTATCTAATAAAATATAAGCTACGACTCCCATTAATGTTAGCTTAGTATAATTTAGGTTAGTTTGTTATACAAAAAGTAAATTAGGTTAGTTAAAGTATTGCTTCATCATTCAGAGGTAAGGAATTATTTATTTATTTTAAAAAGAGTAAAATAATTTTATAATGTCATTCTATCACAATATTAATTTTTATAATAATTATTTTAAAAATTATATCAACAATATTTTTAATTAGTTTATAGTGTTAAAGTATTTACACCGATAATATGTACCCTCATTGATTAAACTTTGTTATATGTGCACTTTGAATCTCAAAATTCAACTCAAGACGGGTCCTTCTTTTTCAATGAATTAATTCAAAAATGGGTGCGAAGCATATTATTAGACTATTAGTATAACACACCATAAGATCTTTTCTTTCTACTGCATAAGAATTATTTATAAAAGGGTTAATTATAAATTTTACTACTCAATTTTTTTTAAAAAAAATTTTACCACTCAATTTTTTTTTACAAATTTTACCATTAAAATTTTAAATTTTTACATATTTTATCATCATTAACAAAATATTAATGATTTTGAGTTGTGATATTGATTGTAATTATGAGCGATGAAAAATTTATTTTTCTATTTCGATTATAACTAAAATTGATGTACAAAAATCTAAAAAATAATAAAAATTAAAAATTAAAATTTAGATGATAAAATTATAAAAGGTTAAAAGTTCAATGACAAAATTTTGGAAAACTTGAGTGATAAAATTTACGGAATTATAGAAATTAGCTAATTAAATTAGGAAAAAAAATCAATTGGTAAATTTTGTTAAATAATATAAGTTTAGTGATAAATTTTACGGTTAATTCTTTATGTAAAAGAGAAAATCATAAATTATTTGAATTTAATTTATTTCAAGTTGAACTTAGCCCACCCATCATTTGTCGATTTCGGTGTTACTGGCTCGGTGTCTGTCATGGTCTATTTCACTTGGCTCGATGTCAATTACTCGAAGAGAGAGCGAGAGGACTTTCGACAACATTGATTTTTTGTCTATGATGATCCACACAGTTGCATTGTGGCCTAGGACTTTTAAGCATTAAGGCATGGGATCTTCAAAATCACACACACAAAAACCATTTGAAGTTTAGACATAATAATCGCTTTTGGTGGAAACTATTTTGTACAAATATTATAGTTAGAAAAAAAAAAGTCATTCTCAAAGATTGCAAATGGCAAGTCAGTTTTAAATTCTAGGTTTCAGTTCTACGATATGCTAACATGTTTCTCGTTTTGATTTTCCTTTCGTTCCAAGTTAGAAGTCAGAGGTAATGCAGCCGTATTAGAGACTTCCAAGAGCCACATATGCCTCGACGCGGGTTGCCGTTGGTACTTAGTATAAGTAGTCAAAGATTTGAATATAAGAACTCCCACTATTTTCGTAAATGAGTTCAAATTCTCCTCTAGTTTGGTGGGCAACCACCCCAGAGATGTTTCTTGACGTCTAGTTAGTAATTGTAATTGAGTTTGTAAGGCCTGTAAAATAATTGTTTTTTTATTAGTATCCGTTGATAGCTTCAACATAGGTTTGATTATAATTAAAAATTTAATTGAGTTTTTTAATTATTAAAAAGTTCTATCAAATCTTTTTTTTTTCTTCTTCAAAATTATGTTAATTATATCTTTTCCATCAATTTTGTTACATTGACTAATTAATGGAATTGACTCATCACTCTCTTCGGTTCCTTTCTCTAACTTATTCACTCAAAAGTCATGGTCACCACACCCTCAACACCATCAATCTCCTCCACACAGCCCAAATTGTAACAACTTAATTTTTCATAATGTATGATAAGTGTTTAATTAAAATAGAAGAAAAGACAAAATTTAAATTTATGTTATTTAATGAATTAACTAATAAAAATAAAATAAAATATCAAGTAAATCTAACTTAATTTTTTAAACATGATGTGAGTATATTATAAATCTTTTATTACTTTGTTGAATTTCTATGAATAAAAAAAACTAATTAATAAAAGTAGCATGAAACTCTGTATTGTGTGTTTTAGTGCTCTTTTATAGTAATTGGGTTTGATTTTGGGCTTTAGCACATTTAAGAATAGGTGTGTATAGGAAAAATGTTTGAATAGGTAAGAAAACCCCAAAACTCACACACAACCCGAATCTGCGAAGAGCACGTGACCACCCACCACCACAAACACAACTATTAATCGTCACTTTTTCTTTTTAAAAAAAAAATTATACTTATATTCACTACTTAGTTTGTGAAAGAGGAGACTATTGTCCTTTTGAGATACTTCTTTATAAGAATTTTAGGAGAAAAAATAAAAAAGCAAAAATAAAATAAACTTATTTGATAAGCTAAAATTAATTTATGCACAACTTAAGATAATTTATTTTTTTATAGAGAAACTACACAACACAGCTTCTATACATTAGCATAAGCTTAATTTATAGAAAATTTTACCCAAGGTGCCGTAGTCTTACAATAAAGTGTATTGGTTATCGATATCACGTCCCAGTAGATTATTTTTATCTGTGTAAAATTTTTGTAGGATATTAGTCATTCAAAGTTCAAGAAAATCAATATTAGATAAATTAAATTTAATAAAAAATATAAAAATAAAAAGGACAATCTTATTTAAATTATTAAATGTTTTAATAAATCAAGTATATATTAATATTTATTTTAAAAAAGAAATCTTATACATATAATAATTTAAATAACAATGTCATTTTTTTATTAAAATAAATCAAGTATATATTAACAATAATGCGAGTGATTACAATAAAAAAAAATCTAAATTATTATTGTAATCACTATTTTTTTACCCTTTATTTTAAATAACTACACTCATTTCCCTTAAAAATTCAATTAATATATGCTATACTTTTATTCATTTTAATGTGAACTAGTTAAAATAACTACACTCTCTATTTAAAATATCTTTCCACCGTCTTCGAGCTGAAATGTTTAAAGGAAATTATTGTGGACCTTGGTATCTCACATTCTTAATTTATGCATCTTCATTATGATAGCCAAGACCAGATGGTGGTGATTCAAGCAAATCCAGAGTTGGATACTGGAAATCAGTATGGTGTCATGAGGGAGTCAGTTCCCAACAACCCAAGCATTTCTCAATGAATTGTTTATCCTGGAACTGTAGGGGGTGACGGGTATGAAGGGTTTTGCTGGTCTGGTAAACGACATTATTCGTGAATATGACGTGGGTTTTCTATGCTTAATGGAAACCCATATCAGTGGCGCTAGGGTTAGAAGTATGGTAAATCGAATGTCTTTGGATGGGTGTTTTATGGTTGAAGCTCAAGGCTTTGCTGGGGGCATCTGGTGTTTATGGAACTCATCTTTGTGGAAGGTGAGGGTTCTGGAATCGTCAAACCAATATGTTCATCTTCTGTTACAAAGGACGGGAAAGATTGGTTTCTGACGTGCGTTTATGCAAGCCCACATTCTCAATTCCGAGTTGATTTGTGGCGGGACCTTTGGAGGCTTGCAGCAAATATGGATATCCCCTGGTGCTCATTGGGGGATTTTAATGCAGTTCTTAGAGATTTTGAGAGGAATGGTGGGTCCTCTACAACCTCTATGAGAGGAGACCATGCTTTCCAGAACTGTGTTCTTGATTGTAACCTCCTGGATATTGGGTACCAAGGTGCACCCTTTTCTTGGAGACGTGGGAATACATTTGAGCGACTAGATCGTGCACTAGCCTTCTTCCATTGTCCGATTCTGATTAGATTTCAGCCTGGAATGTATGGTAGAAATGCAAGGAGACCCTTTTGATTCGAGTCGGCGTGACTCACCCATTCGCAGTTTCCAGAATTTGTTGGCCAAGAATGGAACGCAAAATCTGTCTGGAATCAAAGAGTGCAACATTTTCAGGGAGCTGTTCTAGACTGAAATAGAACAGTCTTTGGTAATATTTCCATGAGAAGAAATTTCTTTTGTAGATATTAATTCAACACTGGTTAACATTATCCCCCAAGGTTGATCAAGTGGTTAGTTTAAAGCAAAGTAGACCTATCAGCTTCTGTAATGTGTCTTACAAGGTGATTCCTGAGGTCTTGGCTCAACGTTTGAAGGTTGTGATGGAGACACTGGTGATCCGAACTCAATGTAGTTTTGTTTCGCATAGACATAGCAGTGATAATATAATCGTCACAAAAGAAGTTATTCATTCTATGAGGCACAAAAAGGAAAATAAGGGGTGGATGGCTATAAAAATAGACTTGGAAAAGGCCTACGATAGGTTGAGTTGGGAGTTTGTGAGAGAGATTCTTCAAGATATTGGGTTTCCAGAAAGTTTTGTGAGTTTGGTGCAGGTGTATATCTCAACCACGACTATGAGGATGATATGGAATAGGGATTGTCTTGAGGAATTCAAACCTTCCGGAGGTATAAGGCAAGGAGATCCTCTATCTCCTTATCTTTTTGTTTTATGTAAGGGACAATTATCCCATATTATTGATATGGCGGTTGAGCATAGATTATGGAAACCCATTCATCTTTCTAGAGAGGGACTTGCTCTATCTCATCTAGCTAGCCACAAATGATTTGGTTTTGTTCTCAGAAGCTAGCCTCACCTTGTACTAGCTCAAGGCAAATGGTGAGTCAGGAAAAAACACGTATCTTTTATTTTTTTTTATAAATGCTGATGCAAGTGTTAAAGCAGAGATTAGCGATACCTTTGGGTTTTAGATGGATGATCTAGGAAAATACTTGTGAGTTTCCTTAAACCATTAGAGGGTGTCGGGCTTATCCCATCAACATATTCTAAATAAGATGAACCAACGTTTGAGTAACTGGAAGAAGAAGAATCTTTCATTTGCAGGGCTTCTAACATTCTCTAAATCTGTGTTGGAGGTTTTGTCATCTAATACCATGCAAACGACATTCCTGCCCAAGTATATATGTGAGGAGATAGACATAAAGTGTAGAGAGTTCTCCATATTTTATGCACATTGGTTGGATGAGGGACCAATTTATGAGGAGATACCTTATGTGCACATTTATGATACTCAACTGCATGTAAAAGATGTTCTTGTTAATGGTCATTAATTGGAGTTGGAATGATATTTATTCAGACATCCCTTTGTCTGTGAAGCAGAAGATGTTATGTACTATTCTTGATGATGTATGATGACACAGAGGATACTCTTGTTTGGGGACCGTCTAATTCTGGTACCTACACTACTAAGTCTGCCTATGAGTGGTTACTGCCTGAGCCGATCAATCATTTAACTTTCACAGGGAGTTGGACATGGGTTTGGAAACAGAAACTACCTGAGAAAATAAAGTTTTTTATATGGCTCATCCAACATGAGAGCCTACCAACTAACTTACTCCGCATCAAGTGGCATTTTTCATTTGCTTCCTCTTATTGCAGGTGTGGCTTGGAAGAGGAGAACATCACTTATCTCCTTCGTGACTGTTTTCGAAATACAAGTCCCACGTTGACTGCCTATACTTCTTAGAGTATAGTTTATATATATTTGTTGTTAGACAACTTCATTTAATGTCAATTAATTTTAAGAAGAAATCTAATATGGTATAGTGTCAAAGGAGTGAGACAGTCAAGGTGAGATTTGAATATTTTTCAACACTTTTGAAGATACTGTTTGGTCTCTTTGGTACATTCTATCCCAAATTAGATCAACCGCTAACATTATCAAATCTTCAATTGACAACCTAGTGCAGCAAGCTCATCGTTTGGTCTCGTGGTCTCCTCCCCCAGATGGTTGCGTTAAGATCAACCCGGATTGGATTTTGCAAAATTGCTCGTGACTCGCTAGGGAATTGGATTTTTGGCTATTCGGATTCATGCGATTTCACAACTGTGATGAAGACTGAACTTCAAGGTATCTATAATAGTTTGATCCTGGCTTGGAACAACGATTTCAGGAAAGTGATTTGCGAGACAGATTCTCTAGCATCTATCAGCCTCCTTACTGAACCTACTTCAACCTGGCGGCATCCCCATGGATGTCATCTCATCAATCTTATTCATGGTTTCTTAGCAAGACCTTGGCAAGTCGACCTTAAGCACACCTTGAGAAAAGGAAATCAATGTGCTAAGCATGGAGCCTCTTCAGATGTTTCTCTTCTCATTTGGGATTCGTGCCCTACAGTTATCTCTAGTGTCCTACTAGTTGATGCCATGCAAATTTCTTTTGCTAGGAGTTAGTGTTTGTTTTTTTTATTTTTTTTAATTTTTTGAATGATAAAAAAAAAATCAACTGCCTCTTATTAAAATAATTTTAAGACAAAGTGCATTTAAAGGGAAAAAAAATTAGTTTTATACATTTCAATTGCATATATGGCTTGATGAATGTATAAATCTTAACAATTTAAAGTTGTCTTTTAACAAAAAATAATATAAACGATTGTCAAAATTATGGTATTGGTAAATAAAATAAATCCAGTCATAAATTTAAGTTCTATTTTTTAATAAGAATATTTAAGAATTCTTTCTTTTATTAAGGCATATGATTTTTCTAAATTAGTAATTTTATTTTATTTATATTTTTATTTTTCGTAAATACTATTTTTTAAATTATCAAATTAAACCATTAGGTAGAATGGATTTTCATACCATGATAAATATAGGCAAATTAAAATTGATTTTATTACATCAAAATATCAAGTTAATAAATATAGAAATAATATGCATTAATTTAAATAATTCATTTATGAATAAAAAAATGTTTCTTTTGCGTAATTTTTTTCCTTCATTAAAAATTTCCACCTCTTTACTTTCATTTTTTTATCCATAAAAATTGAATAAAAGAGTTTATAATCTCATTCAGTCGGGTCAACTAATTGAGATAGATTCCTAAGTATTTTTAAATTTATTTAAATCATTTGTTATTTTTAAATTTATTTGAACATTCCTACGCTATTTTAATTTTCTTCAGGGCCGAAGAAAAGCCGCGACAATCGCACTTGTTTATATATATATATATATATATATATATAACAATCGCACCTGTTACTATTCTCTTTATTACTTTTTTTTTTTTTGAGTTTGCCATCTTTCACTGCATTTCTCCATACGCACGAGAGTTTTATTTCGAAAAAAAATGTATTTATACCATTTTGTCGCACAAAATTATATAGAAAAAAATAGAGAAGGCAAACGATGCAAAAAGAGATGTTGATAAAATATAGAAATATTGAAATAATTATTAAGAATGATTATTTATTTTGTATTTTCCAATCTCCACTTACTCCAGGGTAAGTTATGCAGCAGTACGAAGTATTTTTATTTTTTTATCATACTGTTTGGTACAAATTAATCCCATTAGAAATGATAACCAACCTTTGCCGGTACTAAACAATCTAAAAACATGCTTTTAGAAAAAAGTTATGCAATTTGTTTTTGCAATGTATCGAATTCACACGACCATTATTCCTTCACACGACGGATCAATCGGTCACGAGTCACGACCGCAATCACCGCCTACAAGGGTCGAGTCGGCACTTGAAAATCTCACATACACCAGATTTATTGTTCACACATTGTGTGTGACCCCTTACACCAAAACCTACCTTTATTATCGTTTTGTTAATAAGGGTAAAAAAACTTGAATAGTGACCCAAAAATGCCAAAACCAAGCCAACGAGAATCAAACCAAAATAAAAGAGCTAAAAAGAACTTCATACCCTTGGATTGATACTAGACACAATATATTACACTCTCAAGTCTCAACAACCCTGATTATTAGGCAAAGGAAACATAAAATAGAATCTAAACAAAACTTTTCGTTCAACACCCGCTCCGTTCGCTACCAGAATTTCTCGACCAAATAAATAATAAAAAACAAACTAATATTTAAACAAAATGATTAAAATATTAACTTTTTTTTTCTTGCTAGGGAACAAAAATTTGCATTCACTCACAGAGCCACCAGAGGATCTGACCCTAACAAAATGTCTTGGAAATAATCGTCCACTTGGCACAACGTTGCTGACGGCAAAAACTTTTCCTCACTGAAAACCTCACTACTCGAAAACCGCGTCGTTTCGTCAAACAAGTGCGACACCGGCTCGTCGAACATTACCGGAAAATTAAACACATCATCCCACGGCATGTCTTGTAACATAAACTCACTACTTTCATGAAACGACACAGTTTGTCCTTGACACTCTTCCAGCACGGTGTGGGCTTCGGTTCGACCGGGAAACGGCTCGTACTGTTTCTCCAGTTCAGCTGATTCGTTGAACCGGAGAACTGAAGTGGGTGACGAGAGGTTCAGACAAAACTCGTCCGCCGAGTCGTAGAAGCAGGAGACCAAAGCAGTTTCAATCTCCGGTTTCACGACCACCTTCATTTCCGGTTTTTCGGTTCTGATTTCTTCCTTTTCATCCAACTCTTTTCTTTCTTCTTTCTCCAACGTTTCCTTTGACCGTATCCCGAAATTCGTTAGGGCGTCCGGGCCGCGGAGCATGATTGCGGCATTGTCGTAACACAAGGCGGCCTCCTCCGCGGTTTCGAAGGTTCCCAGCCAGATTCTCACGCGCTGCACAGGATCCCGTATCTCCGCCGCCCATTTACCCCATGGGCGTTGCCTCACACCGCGGAATTTTTTCACGCTGCCAGAATTCTTCACCTTCACCTGCGGCGGCCGTAGTTTCGTGGCGTCTCCAACGTGTCTCTTTCTGGTAGCGACGGATTTAATCGCCGGCTGAAGCTCGATTCTATTGACATAACGCTTGATGCGCCGGCGGCTCGTGACTCTTTCTTCGTCGCTGGATGAGTCTGTAGCATATTGATCCGTCATCAATATGGAAATGACTTTAGGCGAAAGAGAAGTATTGTTTTTTGATTTCATGTGTTTTTTTGTAACGGTTTCGTGTTCAGTGTATTTGCATAGGATGCTATTGCTGCGGTTTTGTGGTTCCATGACTGTTTGTTAGGTATGAGAACACAATACAAATTGTGTGTTGCTGTGTTTTTCTTGAACAAATAGAGAGGATGTGTGATTGAGAAGATTGAGGAAAGGTTGTGTGTGCAGAAACCTGCCAAAAAGGCATCAAAAGGATGTGAAAAAATGGAAAGAAAGTATTTAAAATGTGAAGGGGTCACTGTTTGAGTGAGTGAAGGATGAAATTGGGAGAGAAAGATGGTATGGGAATAAAGAGGAAAGGACTTTAAAGAGTGAAAAAGCAAAACATAACACCATGTCTCGTGTGCTATGAAGAAAAGATTATGAAAAGGGTGATTCTCAGGATGTTTGTATGAGTAATAGTGGCTGAAGGAGACTTTCGTTGAAACTTCTTTTTGTGTCCTTTAAAAAGAAAAATAAAAAACTGTGGATTCAAGAGAGGAGAAGGGAAGGAAAAGAAGATGCAGATTCTGTGTGTGTGTGTGTGTTTTTTTCTTCCTTAAGTGTTTGGTGTGGAGTTTTGAGAAGAAAGTGACGAAGTATTAGTAGTGTTGAATGGGTAAGAAACAATATTTCAGTTGCAAAACTGAAACACCGAAATCACATTTTTATAGGATCAATCAGCCGAAATCGGAAAGGTAGCAGGGTTTTTATTTATTTTTCTTTTTCTCGTACTATAAAAACTGACATATATAAAAATTTCATCAAATATTTTCTTTCCTTTTCTTCCGACAAATTATTTTACGTCATTTCAACGAATTTGCCAGAATGAAATTCACTCACTGCTTGTATAACGAAGCTAATGAGAGCAATTTCTTCATTGTTTGCTTAATTTAACATGATTTTTTTATATGAAAAATTGCATTGTTAATGAAAATTCAAACACTATTAAGTAGTAAAAATCCAAACATACTATATTTACTTTAACGTAATGTATTATTGTATTAGCCGCCGCGTATTTGTAATTTTGTTGCGATTTCATTTGACTCTTAAAAACATCAAAAGTAACTAATGAGAAAAAAAAAACATCAACGGTTGCGAGCAATGTGTGCGTTAAATCTCGAACACTGTGATGGCTGTCACGTGAGCCCAAGATACTCGGCTTATTGGCAATTAGTCAGTCAAATTGTTTTGACTAATAAAAAAGTATCTTTTTTCTCTAAATTGATTTTTGCCCCCCTTATAGATGTTGCACTTCAAAATTAACACAAACAATAAGATAAAAGTGCAATATCAATGAATGAAGTATGACATTATTAATAAATAATTTAATTTTTGATCTGGGCATATGAAAAAATATTTATTGAGATAAATTAATCTCATTTAAATGAATATAAGTACATCAAAAGATTGATCTTTGATTTTCTGCTTAAGAATATCTTACTTAAAATAAATAAATTGTACGAGAGTAATTTGGTAAAATTAGTGATTAAACAGTCTTAATTGGAAACGTTTCATTCTGTGCTGGCCAGTGGCAACCGTGGGGTTCCCAAGCTCTGCCATATGTGTGTGGGTCAATAATTATTTTTCAACAGTTAAAAGGATTTTAATCTTTTTGAATTTGGTTTAGCTTTTCAAAATGGATTTTTTATTTAACTTTTCTTACAGCTAGAGGTAGAAAGAACATAACGTGGTGGACAACCTTGAATTCGCCGCCATTTACAATTGAGTTCCACTACTACAATACTACTACCCTCTGGGTTCTTTTCTGTTTCTCAGTTACTAGAATCGAGGCTGAATCTCTCCACGCGTTAGACCCTAGTGTGCAACACACCCTTTTTTAGTCTTAATTAACTGAAAACTCCCTTGAAAAATTACAGAAATATTAATGATGAATAATTCATGATAAAAATTACGTATGTTTCTAGCACATTTAAATTTTACACTTTTAGAGGAATACACGATTAAATATAAATTGGTTGTTTAATTCAGGTAATATTTCGAAATTTATTAAAATTAACTGACATTTAAATTATTTGTTTCAGATTCAGCTTATCAATTAATGGCTTTTATCACTAAAATGGTTCAAAACGAAAACTAATAACTAAAATGAGTTGATCAAGAAAGTATTTAAAAATCACCCATAAATACTTTTTTAACTAACTCATTCTAATTATTAATTTTCGTGGTTAATCCATTTGGGTTAAAAAAAATCCCAATTAATTAATAGAGACATACAATATGAGATATTCCAGTATGCATAAAAAATATTTACAATGGCTGATCTTAATATCTAAAATGAGAACGGGTTATGCTAAACCGGGAATTGGAGTAGATCCGGATTATTATTATACACACACACACACAAAAAGCAGTGTTTTGATGATTAGCATAACCATTGTTTTCTCCTAAAAAAAAGTAGTATAACCATTGTTCAGTTTAGATATTAATAATTCGGATCAGTCACAATAAATATCTTTTCATGCATGTTCGATCAGTCATTCTTGAATTTTTCATTAATATATAGGAGTTTGTTTTACGGATTAAATTATACTCTGAAAATAATATTGTCTGGAAATACTATTTTTGACGATATTATTTTTATCAACATTTTTTTAACAATTTAATATTTCTTGGAATATTTTAAAATTTATTTCAATAAAAATAAAAAATAAAATAAAATAAATTGAAAATGAAAAATTATTTTATTATTCTCATCCTTTTACTTGAAAATAAAAAGAGAACAAATCATGTGTATTATATAGACTATGTTTGGATTTTCGTTCATAATGTGGTGCATAAATTCCAAGATAAATCTAAAGGTTCACAAACTTACTTTTACAAAAGGAAAAATTTGAATGCTTTTATAAACCTCATTGTGTTCCAAAAGTCTATTTGCGACAATAAAACAAACATGCACATGACCTTGGAGAAAAAATGTGTCTCTAAATCATTTTTTATAACTTAAACAAAAACACCAAACATAAGAATGATACATTCTTATCTTATATTTTCAGAAATACATTTGTATTACTTGAAACAAACACACTCATAAATCTTCATGTATCGACTCAAATTTCAACCAATGGATAAATAGTTCAATGTTAAGAAGTTGATGGAAGCTTGCTTGAGAAGCTTCTATAGAGGCTGGATCTTTGAGCTTCAATAAGATCCTTCAATAGTGATTTTCAGTCATGGAGTTGTAGCAGAAGATAAAGGAGAAGAAGTGAGAGGAAGCGCCATCCACTAGATAATAAGCCATGGAAGGAGAACCTTCACCACTAAGAGAGAGCCTTGGATAAGAAGCTTAGAGAGAAAGCTTCAATGGAGGAAGATGTTGGACCAGCGGCCTCAATAACTTAAGAGGAATAGTCTCAAAATACAGAAGAAGCAACAATCAATTTAATAACATTCTTTAAACATGCAAGACAAAATTGATTGCAATAAAATAAATGAGATAAGGGAAGAGAGAATGCAAACACATTTTTATACTGATTTGACAAAGTCCGTGCCTACGTCCAGTACTCAAGCAACCCACTTAAGATTTTTCACTCCCTTTGTAAAAATCCGTTTACAAAGTCTAAACCACACAGGGACAACCCATCCCTTGTGTTCAGAAATCCTTACAACTTAAGAGATCCTCTGTCCCTTAATCAAACTCTTTGTATAAGAAGAAAGAAGAGGAATTCTCTCTTGAAGAGAAGGATATTACAATTGAAGTCCATGGATGAACTCTTAATGGATTTGCAAGTGTTTGTCCAAGAGTTTCTTTTAAGAGAGCATTTGGCAATGAAGTTCTCTTAGAATATCTCTCTCATTTTCTTTTGAGAGGATAAGACATTTTGAATAAGCAAAATTCTCATTAAATTTCGTGCCCAAGTCACCTATTTATAGGCCTTTGATGGCCATTCACAAATCCAATCAAACGATGTGACTGTTGGCAGATTTTCTAAAAACTCTCCACTAGTAATCGATTATAATGTTTGTGTAATTGATTACACAGTTATAATTTGAAGGGTGATGACTTTTGAATTTGAATTTCAGGAGTTTCGTTATTGGTAATCGATTACATGTTCAAAATTCAAATTCAAAATCCTTTTCAACAGCTCTTTTTCATTCTTCCCTTTTGGTAATCGATTACACTTCCTGGTAATTGTTTACTAGAGCCTTGCATGACTTTGAAACCCTTTGTTTTGAGGCAAGGCTTGATCTTTAGTGAATCTTGAATTAATCTTGAAGCAAATGCTTATCCTTTGAAGCGGCCTTGTTTGATTCTTCTTTGACATCATCAAAATTCATGTATTCATACATTCACATTCTCCCCCTTTTTTATGATGACAATCAAGTGATTTCTTTTCGACATCATCAAAACAATGCATGATCCACAGAAGAGAATGAGAGAGGGGGGGAGGGCATGGGAATTGAAAAAGATTAGGGAGAGAAGTTGAACTTTGAAGTGTGTCTCACAAGTTTTTCATTCATCAAATTTATGACAAGTGTTACACATGTTTTTATTTATAGCCTAGCACATGGGAAGCTTCCTTGAGAAGCAAGAAAGGTAGCTTCCTTGGAAAGCTAGAGGGGACTACTCACACCCCTCCAATAGCTAAGCTCACCCTCATGCCAAAATACATGAAAATACAATGGGAAGTTTCCTTGAGAAACAAGGAATGTAGCTTCCTTAGGAAGCAATCCTTGAGAAGCTAAAGGGGGGCTACTCACCCCCTTCCAATAGCTAAGCTCACCCCATGCCAAAATATATGAAAATACAAAAAAGTCTCTACTACAAAGACTACTCAAAATACCTTGAAATACAAGACTAAAATCCTATACTACTAGGGTACCCTTAACTTGTAGGGTGGGGTACCCTTAATTTGTAGGGTACTCTATAAACCTAAAATGACCAAAATACAAGGCCCAAAAGAAGGAAAACATATTCTAATATTTAAAAAGAAAAGTGGGCCCAACCTTGGTCCATGGACTCAGAAATCTACCTTGAGGTTCATGAGAACCCTAGGGCATTCTTCAGCAGCTCTAGCCCAATCTTCTTGGAGCCTCTTGCTCATGGCTCTGGCGACTGGTCCCTTTCTAGGGAGGATTGCATCATCCCTTCCCCCTTGAAGGATTTGACCTCAAATCTGTTGGTTACTCCTCCTCGGTATTAGCTCCACCTGCAAAAGGAATTAAATTAGAAATGTTAAAAATGGTGTTAAGTTTATACTCTTATGGGAGGTCCAACCTATAGGCATTGTTATTGATCCTCTCCAAGGCCTGAAAAGGTCCATCACCTCTAGGACTAAGCTTGGATTTCCTCTTAGTAGGGAATCTATCCTTCCTAAGATGGAGCCAAACCTAGTCTCCCTCATTAAGAACTTGCTCCTTTCTTCCTCTATTTCCTTTAGTTGCATACACCTTTGTTTGGTTCCTAACCCTCTCATGTAACTTTTTTACAAACTCTGACCTAGATTCCCCTTCTTTATGTATAAAAGAAGTGTCAAGTGGGAAGGGAATTAGGTCTAAGGGTGTTAGAGGATTGAACCCATAGACAATCTCAAAAGGGGATTGCTTGGTGGTTCTATGAACCCCTCTATTGTAGGCAAATTCTACATGAGAAAGATACTCATCCCAAGACTTATGGTTGCCTTTCAGAAGAGCCCTTAAAAGGGTGGATAAAGACCTATTCACTACCTCTGTTTTCCCATCAGTTTGTGGATGACAAGTGGTAGAGAAAAAAAGCTTAGTTCCTAGCTTAGCCCATAAGGTTTTCTAGAAGTGGCTAAGGAACTTAGCATCTCTATCTGACACAATGGTCCTAGGCAAACCATAGAGTCTCACAACTTCCCTGAAGAAGAGTTTTGAGATGTGAGAAGCATCATCTACCTTGTGGCATGGTATAAAGTGTGCCATTTTGCTAAACCTATCCACCACCATAAGATAGAGTCTACACCTCTTTGGGTTCTAGGAAGCCCAAGGACCAAGTCCATACTAATGTCTACCCATGGTGTAGATGGGATGGGTAAGGGTGTGTATATCCCATGAGGCATCACCCTAGACTTGGCTTGTAAACAAGCCACACACCTAGTGTAATGCGTATGGACATATTTCTTCATATAGGGCCAATAGAACTTTTCTTTGAGTAAGACAAGGGTCTTGTCTATCCCAAAGTGGCCCATGAGCCCACCCTTATGGCTCTCTTTTACAAGTAATTTCCTGATGGATCCTTAGGGTATGCAAAGCTTTCCCTTTTTGAACAAATACCCCTCAGCAAAACAAAATCTGATGAGGACATGACCAAGAGCAAGGGCAAGGATCCACTTGAAGGACTTGGAGGACCTATGACAAGGGCTAGAGCAAGGAAAGCCAAGGAACCTCTTCAACAAGTGTTGTCCATACTATTTGAATACAAGCCCAAGTTTCAAGGAGAAAAGTCCAAGGTTGTGAGTTGTATCATGGCCCAAATGGAGGAGGACTAAATGAAACCACTTTGTCTCAATTTTAGAGTGTTTAGTTTGTCTAAATAATGGCCCAATCCTTGTAAAGTTGGATGACCAAAAATATGTTTTGGGTTAATCCACTAAAAGGGCTTTAGTTAGGTTTAGTTCAAGTTGTAATAAGGGCCCAATTGGCAACCTAGGCATCAGCCTTTTGGGAGTCCAAATGGTGGCTGACTTGTTGGCTGTTGGGGGTGACTTTTGGTTGCCACAATTTTAGTTACACTCAGCCATTAAGTTTTTTTTTAATTCCCTAGGTTAATGGCATTAAGTTATTTTAATTCTAGGTTAGTGGGTCATTACTAAAATCTGGTGTAAAGCTTCTATATAAGCTGAACCATTTTATCAATAAAGACAAGTTGAGTTTTATTCAGAAAATTAGAGTTTATCTCTTTTATCTTAGTGAGAGTGATTCTCCTAAATTCTTGAGTGATTCAAGAACACCCTGGCTGTATCAAAGGACTTTCACAACCTTTGTGTGTTGCCCTCGCCAGAAATAGTGATTTTTTCCTTCCTTTCATCTTCAACCTTGTTCTTTCAAATCACAATTCCAGAAAATCTACTTCTGCCTAGAATTATCTCGTGGCCATAACTCTCGTTTTACGCGCTCAAATTAAGTGATTCTTGAGCCTAAATTGAATTTCAAGACGAGACCTTTCACCTCGTTTTTGGAATCACCTCATTTGGAGCCCTGTAGCTTGAGTTTTTTCCATTTCTATATTTCTGTCCAACCACCACTTAACCTACGTTTTCTCATCTCATTATTCCATTTTATGTCAAGAACCACCTTATTAAGACCCACGAAATTAACCACCTTATTCGTCATCCTTTCCTTAATCAATTTCCGCATTTTCCATCAAGGTTTAATCCTAGACGATCCTAAGTCAGCCCTTGTGCCATGAGGGTTCATATCATTTGGTAATCAGAGCTCCGGTTCTAGGATCAACACTTCCTTTGCTGGAAATATTGGGTAACATCCTTCTTTATTCTCTTTGCTATTTATATTACCTTCTTATTCATATATTTTTTTTAGTCTGAGCCATTGCAAAAGTTAAGCCTTTTGATCTCTTTGTTATAAAATAAAAAGAAGCAGAATTTCGTATAAGCAAAATTAAAAAAAAAAATTGGGTTGAATGGTTCATGCTTGAAGAACTTTAAAAAAAATCTCTTTAAGGTAATATATTGGTTGCATGAAGGATTGTTACTTGAATTCCTAAATTCTGAATTTTATTTCCTTCATTTGTGTCTAAAAACATTGTTAGCCTTTTTCTTGGTTAACCTTTTCCTTGTCTCTCTAGCCTTACCTTACACATATTGGTGAATTGTTCTTTGTTGTGGCCATAATCTCTTGAATTTCCAAAGAACTCAAGGGGAATTAGAGTGGTAAAAGGCAAGAGTGTTTCATTAGAGAAAAGCCATAATTGTGTGATACACTTGAGTGGGTGAGGTATTCAAACAACAACTATAATTGTCTTGTTACGTTTGATTTGTTTGTTTGAGATGTCAGGTACTAATCCTAATGATGGAGTGGGGCTTTCGCAATTCCAAATGCAAGCTTTGATGCAACATTTGGAGAGGTTAATGAAACAACAAGATGATGCGCTCCATGAGAGGTTGGATCAAATGGAGAATAGAGATCATAATGAAGAAGAAAGGAGGAGAAGAGGGAATGATGGTGTTCCTAGACAAAACCGAATTGATGGTATTAAACTCAACATTCCTCCATTTATAGGAAAGAATGATCCGGAGGCCTACTTGGAGTGGGAGATGAAAATAGAGCATGTTTTCTCATGCAACAACTATGAGGAGGACCAAAAGGTGAAGCTTGCCGCCACGGAGTTTTTCGACTATGCTCTTGTGTGGTGGAACAAGCTACAAAAGGAGAGAGCAAGAAATGAAGAGCCAATGGTTGATACATGGACGGAGATGAAAAAGATCATGAGGAAGCGGTATGTGCCGGCTAGTTACTCAAGGGACTTGAAATTCAAGCTCCAAAAACTAACCCAAGGCAACAAGGGGGTTGAGGAGTATTTCAAGGAAATGGATGTGCTCATGATTCAAGAAAAGATTGAAGAAGATGAGGAGGTAACTATGGCTCGATTTCTTAATGGTTTGACTAATGATATCCGTGATATTGTTGAGCTGCAGGAGTTTGTTGAAATGGATGATTTGCTTCACAAAGCAATCCAAGTAGAGCAACAATTAAAAAGGAAGGGAGTGGCTAAGAGGAGTTTTACCAACTTTGGTTCTTCTAGTTGGAAAGACAAAGGTAAGAAAGATGGGGCTGCTACTTCTAGTAGTTCCACACCTATCCCATCAAAAACTCGCTCAAAGTCCCAAGAGGAACCCTCTAAAAGGAGTAGAGATGTGAAGTGTTTCAAGTGCCAAGGCCTAGGACACTATGCTTATGAGTGCCCTAACAAAAGGTCCATGGTTCTTAGAGATGGAGAATATATAAGTGAATCTGATGTTGAAGTGGAAGAGGAGAGTGAGTACGTAGAGGAAGAGGAGACTTCGGAGGGAGATTTGTTGATGATTAGGCGGTTACTTGGTGGTCAATTGAAGCATGAGGAGGAGAGCCAAAGAGAAAACATCTTTCACACTAGATGTTTAATCAATGGCAAGGTGTGCATGGTGATCATTGATGGAGGTAGTTGCACCAATGTGGCTAGTTCTAGATTAGTGTCAAAGCTAAATTTAGCTACTAAACCACATCCAAGGCCATACAAACTTCAATGGCTTAGTAAGGATGGGGAGGTGCAAGTGAGGCAGCAAGTTGAAGTGGACGTTTCCATTGGGAAATACAATGATAAGGTACTTTGTGATGTTGTTCCTATGGAGGCCAGCCACTTACTTTTAGGGAGATCATGGCAATTTGATAAAAGAGCCAATCATGACGGTTACACCAACAAGATCTCTTTCATGCACCAAGACAAAAAGATTGTGCTCAAGCCATTGAGTCCACAAGAAGTGTGTGAGGATCAAAAGAAAATGAGAGAAAAACTTCTTCAAGAGAAAAGAGAAAAAGAAAAAGTGAGCAAAACACTTGAGAGTGAGAAAAAGAGGGAAAAACTTGAGAGGAAAAAGAGTGAACAAAAGAAGAGTGAAACATTTGAAGTGAGGGAGAGCTATTTAACCACAAAAAGTGAGGTCAAGAGGTTGTTTTGTGCTAAACAGTCACTATATATCTTGTTTTGCAAAAATCAGATTTTGACCACTAACACTTTTGATGATTTTGAAGTGCCTTCTAGTGTTAAAACTCTTTTGCAGGATTTTCAAGACATGTGTTCCACCAAATGTGCCAAGTGGACTACCACCTTTGAGGGGAATTGAGCATCAAATTGATCTCATTCCGGGAGCTTCTTTGCCCAATAGGCCAGCCTATAGAAGTAATCCACAAGAAACCAAAGAGATTCAAAGACAAGTGGATGAACTCATTAGCAAAGGTTGGGTAAGAGATAGTATGAGTCCTTGTGCTGTCCCAGTGATTTTGGTCCCTAAAAAGGATGGGACATGGCGCATATGTTCCGATTGTAGAACCCTTAATAACATCACCATTAAATATAGGCATCCTATACCTAGGCTTGATGATTTGCTTGATGAATTGCATGGTGCATGTTACTTTTCTAAAATCGATTTAAAAAGTGGATACAATCAAATTAGGATTAGAGAAGGGGATGAATGGAAAACTGCTTTTAAAACAAAATATGGTTTGTATGAATGGTTGGTTATGCCTTTTGGCCTAACTAACGCTCCTAGCACTTTCATGAGACTAATGAACCATATCTTGAGAGAGTTCATAGGAAAGTTCGTTGTGGTGTACTTTGATGATATTCTTATCTATAGCACTTCACTTGATTTGCATATTGATCATTTAAAATCTGTCTTGACTGTGCTTAGAGAAGAACAATTGTATGCCAATCTTGAAAAATGCATCTTTTGTACTAACCATGTTGTGTTTCTTGGTTTTGTTGTGAGTTCAAAAGGAGTGCAAGTTGATGAGGAGAAGGTTAGGGCTATTCAAGAATGGCCTACACCTAAGTCCGTGACCGAGGTGAGGAGTTTTCATGGCTTAGCAAGTTTTTATAGACGATTTGTGAAGGATTTTAGCACATTGGCAGCACCTCTCAATGAAGTGCTCAAGAAAAATGTTGGTTTCAAATGGGGAGAGAAACAAGAAGAAGCTTTCAATGTTCTTAAGCAAAAGCTAACTAATGCCCCCATACTTGCGTTGCCAAACTTTCAAAAATCTTTTGAAATTGAGTGTGATGCTTCAAATGTTGGGATTGGGGTTGTGTTGATGCAAGAATGCCATCCAATTGCTTATTTTAGTGAAAAGTTAAGTGGTCCTACCCTTAACTATTCAACTTATGATAAGGATTTGTATGCCTTAGTACGGGCTTTGAAAACATGACAACACTACCTTTATCCCAAGGAATTTGTCATTCATAGTGACCATGAGTCCCTCAAATATATCAAGGGGCAAGGCAAGCTTAACAAAAGGCATGCGAAGTGGGTGGAATTCCTAGAGCAATTCCCTTATGTTATCAAACATAAAAAGGGAAAAGGTAATATTGTAGCCGATGCTCTTTCTCGGCGTCATGCATTACTTTCTATGCTTGAAACAAAATTGATTGGTCTTGAATGTTTGAAAAACATGTATGAAAATGATGAAACTTTTGAATAAATTTTTAAAAATTGTGAAAAATTTTCAGAAAATGGTTTCTTTAGATATGAAGGCTTTCTTTTGAAAGAAAACAAATTGTGTGTGCCTAAATGTTCTACTAGAAATTTGCTTGTTTGTGAAGCACATGAAGGAGGTTTAATGGGGCATTTTGGGGTCCAAAAGACTCTAGAAACATTACAAGAACATTTTTATTGGCCTCATATGAAAAAGGATGTGCAGAAATTTTGTGAACATTGCATTGTATGTAAAAGGGCAAAGTCTAAGGTAAAGCCTCATAGATTGTATACTCCATTGCCAATTCCGGAGTATCCTTGGATTGATTTATCCATGGATTTTGTTTTGGGGCTGCCAAAAACAAGCAATGGTAGAGATTCCATTTTTGTGGTTGTTGATAGGTTTTCTAAAATGGCTCATTTTATTCCATGTAAAAAAGTTGATGATGCTTCCCATGTGGCTGATTTGTTTTTCAAGGAGATTGTGAGACTCCATGGTTTGCCAAGGAGCATTGTTAGTGATAGGGACTCTAAGTTCCTAAGCCATTTTTGGAGGACTTTGTGGAGCAAGTTGGGCACTAAATTGTTATTTTCAACCACTTGTCACCCACAAACCGATGGGCAAATGGAAGTTGTTAATAGGACTTTGGGAACTTTGCTTAGGACAGTTTTGAGGAAGAACTTAAAAACTTGGGAAGCTTGTTTACCCCATGTTGAATTTGCTTACAATAGAGTTGTTCATAGCACCACTAGTTGTTCTCCTTTTGAAGTTGTTTATGGTTTTAATCCACTAACTCCTCTTGATCTTTTGCCTATGCCTAATGTTTCAGTTTTTAAGCATAAAGAAGGCCAAGCAAAGGCGGACTATGTGAAGAAGCTTTATGAGAGAGTCAAAGATCAAATTGAGAGGAAAAATAAAAGCTATGCTAAACAAGCCAACAAAGGGAGAAAGAAGGTTGTCTTCGAACCCGGAGATTGGGTTTGGGTGCACATGAGAAAAGAAAGGTTTCCGGAACAAAGGAAATCAAAGCTTCAACCAAGGGGAGATGGACCATTTCAAGTGCTTGAAAGAATCAATGACAATGCTTACAATGTTGAGCTGCCCGGTGAGTATAATGTTAGTTCCACCTTCAATGTCTCTGATTTATCTCTTTTTGATGCAGATGGAGAATCCGATTTTAGGACAAATCCTTCTCAAGAGGGAGAGAATGATGAGGACAAGACCAAGAGCAAGGGCAAGGATCCACTTGAAGGACTTAGAGGACCTATGACAAGGGCTAGAGCAAGGAAAGCCAAGGAAGCTCTTCAACAAGTGGTGTCCATACTATTTGAATACAAGCCCCAAGTTTCAAGGAGAAAAGTCCAAGGTTGTGAGTTGTATCATGGCCCAAATGGAGGAGGACTAAATGGCACCACTTTGTCTCAATTTTAGAGTGTTTAGTTTGTCTAAATAATGGCCCAATCCTTGTAAAGTTGGCTGACCAAAAATATGTTTTGGGTTAATCAACTAAAAGGGCTTTAGTTAGGTTTAGTTCAAGTTGTAATAAGGGCCCAATTGGCAACCTAGGCATCAGCCTTTTGGGAGTCCAAATGGTGGCTGACTTGTTGGCTGTTGGGGGTGACTTTTGGTTGCCACAATTTCAGTTACACTCAGCCATTAAGTTTTTTTTAATTCCCTAGGTTAATGGCATTAAGTTATTTTAATTCTAGGTTAGTGGGTCATTACTAAAATCTGGTGTAAAGCTTCTATATAAGCTGAACCATTTTATCAATAAAGACAAGTTGAGTTTTATTCAGAAAATTAGAGTTTATCTCTTTTATTTTAGTGAGAGTGATTCTCCTAAATTATTAAGTGATTCAAGAACACCCTGGCTGTATCAAAGGACTTTTACAACCTTTGTGTGTTGCCCTCGCCGGAAAGAGTGATTATTTCCTTCCTTTCATCTTCAACCTTGTTCTTTCAAACCACAATTCCAGAAAATCCACTTCTGCCCAGAATTATCTCGTGGTCATAACTCCCGTTTTACGCGCTCAAATTAAGTGATTCTTGAGCCTAAATTGAATTTCAAGACGAGACCTTTCACCTCGTTTTGGAATCACCTCATTTGGAGCCCTGTAGCTTGAGTCTTTGCCATTTCTATATTTCTGTCTAGCCACCACTTAACCTACGTTTTCTCATCTCATTATTCCATTTTATGCCAAGAACCACCTTATTAAGACCCACGAAATTAACCACCTTATTCGTCATCCTTTCCTTAATCAATTTCCGCATTTTCCATCAAGGTTTAATCCTAGACGATCCTAAGTCAGCCCTTGTGCCATGAGGGTTCATATCAAAATCCATCTTGGGCCTTTTGCCCACAACTCTCATAAATGGGATAGAAATGTTCATATGAAGCATACAATTTAGGGAGCAAAACAATGTGTGGCTCCTAGAGAGGGTGTCATCTACCATATTTGTTTTTCCCTTTTTGTATTTGATAACAATGTGTGCCTCCATGGAAGCTCCTAATATCTCCTACACATTTTGGGGTGGGCCATTCTTGGATGGCCTTGACTTTCTCAGGGTCCACTTGGACTCCATTTCTATCAACTACAAACCTAATAAAACTATATTATCTACACAAAAGGTACACTTCTATATATTGGCATAGAGAGTGTTTTTCCTAACAACTGAAAGAACTTGCCTTAGATGTCCTAAGTGATTATCTAGGCTCCTACTGTACACTAAAATATCATCAAAACAAACAACTACAAATCTACCTATGAAATCCCTTAAGACATGATGCACAAGCCTCATAAAGGTGCTTGGTGCATTACTGAGCCCAAAATGCATCACTAGCCAGTCATACAAACCAAACTTGGTCTTGAAAGCGGTTTTCCACTCATCACCCTCTTTCATCCTGATTTGGTCATAACCACTTTTAAGATCAATTTTTGAAAAGATGTTGGCACCATGAAACCCATCAAACAAATCATCAAGTCTAGGAATGGGGTGCCTATACTTTACAGTAATGTTATTGATGGTCTTACAATCTATTCGCATTCTCCACTTACCATCTTTTTTGGGCACCAACAACACTGGCGTAACACAAGGGCTTAGGCTCTCTTGGACTCAACCCTTCTCCAACAATTCCTTAACCTAAGACTCTATCTCCTTAGTCTCCTGAAGGTTAGTCCTATAGGTTGGCCTATTAGGAAGGCTTGCTCTTGGGACTAGGTCTATTTTGTGTTCTATTCCCCTAAGAGAAGGTAGCCTAGGGGGTATCTCTTTGGGAAATATATCACCAAATTCATGTAAGAGTTCTTGGACCTTTGGGAGTAAGGTCTCAAATGTAGGAATTGTGGTAGTGCTAAGGGAGGTTTCCCTTGATGGGAGAAGGTAGAAGGATTGTTTAAGAAGGAGTGCTCTTTTGATATCACTTTTTGTTGCAAAATAATTTTCCTTCTTAACAATCTTCTTGGAGGAATCCTTTTCGTCTTTTTACCTCCTCTTGGCCTTTGAAGACAAGACCTTACTATCCTTCTTTTTCTTTTGGTTTTCTAGTTTTTCTTCCTCATCCCTTTTATTTTTCATTGTTAGTTGATCTTTGGCCACCTGTGAAGGTGTTTGAGGATGCAACACAAACTTTGTTCCAAGGTCAATGAGGGTTATCTCATTATTTAGGCCAATATAGATGATTTTCCTATCATATTGTCGTGGCCTACCTAAGAGAAGATGTCCTGCCTCCATAGGAACTACATCACAAATCACTTCATCCTTATATGTTCCAATGGAGAAGGGCACTTTCACTTGTTGATTGACTATCATCTCCCCTTGTTCATTGAGCCATTGAAGTTTGTAAGGCTTTGGATAGGAAGTGATAGCAAGGCTCAACTTAGAGACTAATCTTGTGCTGCAACAATTGCAACATGAACCATTATCTACAATGAGAGAACATGAGTTATAAAAAAATTTACACCTTGTGTGAAAAATATTCTCTCTTTGAGATTGGGTCAAGTCACAAGATTGGCCTCCTAAAAGCCTACAAACCATTAAAAGACCATCTTCTTCTTGGGGGTAGATTTCTTCACTAGATTCTTCCCCTTTTGCTTCTTCACTTTCACTAGAGGAAGGTGAAGTAGTAGCCTCATCTTGGCTACTATAAATTTCTTGGCCCCTCATAATCATAGTTTTCTTGGTAGGGCATTGAGAAGCAATGTGCCCTCTTCTAAGACATTTAAAGCACTTTATAGAGCTAGTCTTCTCTTGCATACTAGCCTTAGGGGGTTGCTTTTCTATTGTCTTCCCCTTATCATCTTTGGGCTTAGAAGGTGCAGCCCCTAGGATGCCTTGACCTTGGTCTTTCTTTGGATAAGAGTGAGAGCCATAAGATTTTGAAGTAGGCTTCCTTTTAAGTTGTTGCTCTATCCTTATGCAAAGTTGGACTAGGTCATCTAGGTCCTTATATGGAAGGAGCTCAACCTTGTCCTTCACTTCCATATTAAGTCCACTAAGGAACCTAACAACACTTGTTCTTTCCTCCTCCCTAAGCCCAGCTCTCAAAAGGAGTAGCTCCATTTGTCACCTATACTCTTCAACACTCATACTCCCTTGTCTAAGTCTTTGGAGCTTGTCTATAAGCTCCCTTTCATAGTAGGAGGGGATGTGCCTCTTCCTAAGGGAACTTTTCAAGTCATTCCAATACTCTACTAGAGGATCCTCATGAATCTTTCTTTCCCTAACAAGGGAAGTCCACCAATAGATGACATACACTTGGAAGCTAAGCATAGCTAAAGGAACTTTCCTTTCCTCACTTGTATGATTACAAGCAAAGAGTTGCTCAACCTTCATTTCCAAATCTAAATAAGCCTCTACGTTGTCCTTTCCATGGAAGTATGAGAGGTTAATGTTAGCCTCTTAATATGGGAGTGAGGTCTAGGATGTGACCTATGCCTTCCTCCATAATAGTCACCAAGTTCTTCACTTAGGCTCTTGCAGGAGTCATGACTACTATACGAGGCATCCTTTTCTTTTCTTAACTCTTTTAGTATTTTCCTTCTTTCTTCTTCCCTTATTTATTCCCTCTCATCTTGACTTATTTCTACCCTCTCTTTTCCCTTTTCTTTTCTTTCTAGTTTTTCTTTCCATAACTTGAGGGAACCCAACTCATCTAATATTCTAGATAGAGGGTCCTTATGACTAGTACCTTCACTATTAACACTAGATGAATGATGACTCATGTTGGTTCCTAAGTTGTGGTTCTTTCTTGTTGGGGGTTTGCAAAAGGTAAAAGCTAGGGTTCAAAAGAACTCAAGATAAGCATGATAAGCAAGAAGAAAGTATTATGCAATAACAAGATAAACTAGGTGTGACTAGTACAAAAAATAAGCTATGAAAGTAAGCAAGAAATGTAAACTAGGTGGATACTAAGAGTGTTTGAATGACCATATTTAAGGTTCCCAACAAAACATTCACTTTCCTAAGGGAAAATTGCCTAAAATTATTACACACAAATGGAAGTAGGGTAACCCATTAGAGGCTCCCAACACACTTCCAATGAAAAGCCTTTTTGTTACAAAATTTGAAAGCAATGAAGCTAAACATACAATTGTCTAATTACAAGTAAATTGCAAATTACAAAATTACAAAAAAGTCCTCAATTTTGGTGGTTGTTCCCTCTTTGGTGTTTCACTCAATTTGGAGTGCTTCTTTGTCCAATATCTCTTAAGGTGGTTGGCCCCTTGCTTCTTGACTCAAATTCTTCAATTGATGGTACCAATCCTCTTTTCCAATTTCTTATATGACAACTCACAAACCAGGAAACAAAGAGACAAACAATAACCAAAGACCAAAAAAAATAAAATGAAAGCTAAACCAATAGAGTTTTAACAAGAAAAATTTTCAAGGATTATTCAACAATTAAGCAAAGAAAAGCACATAAAAGCAAGCTAGGACTCAAAGAGAAACCTAGAATGACTCTAGAAAATTTAGTAAAAATTTCAGCTCAAAATTCGTAGTGACCAATTCCCAATAATTTTTACAAGTTCGTATGTTCAAGCTGCTAGTACCAGCGATTTCAGACTTCGAATTTTTTAAGCATGGTATATTGATTGCCTTAGGTTTACTTTCAACTTTCCTATGTATGTTAAATTCACTAGGCTTGTTTACCATAACTTTAGGAGTTCAACATTCACCAAGGATCAAAATTTTAGCCAGCAATTCAATCACCAAAACTCAAATTCACAATAGACAAAATCATAAGGAAACCTAAAAGTTCAAGAAAAGGTTCACAATCAAAGAGTCTTTAAGAATTATGTATGAACATGTTAAGGACTAATTGACATGCAAGATTTGACTCAAATCAAATAATAGGATAAAAAAATTTCATACACTCATGAACAAATGAGTTGGACAAAGAAACAAGAAAAAAAATAAAATTCATCACAACATAAGGAATCTTATGTGACAAGTTTCAAGACTAGACATGACTTCTATGACAAAACTACAATAGGTGAACATGTCACTCTAGATTTTTGAGGTTTTCTTCTACTTTAAAGTTTTTGAAAGAATTTTATGGTTCAAGTTTCAACCAAAAAAAATAGCAATACAAATCTCAAAGGAAGCTAAACTCAACACAATTCATGGTTCTAGAACAAGAACAAGAAATTTGAACCATAGAAAATCAAATCTAGCTTCTATAGCAAGTTTAATCAGCGGAAATTCTAAAAAATCATGTTAACAACATTCAGCACAAGACATGTGAGGAGATAAATGGAGAAAAATGAAGAAACAACAATGGAGGAGAAGGTAAAGCTGAAAATTAATGGAGGTTTAAGGAGCACCTACTTGAAGCTTTTGTGCTTTGATACCACTTGATGGAAGCTTGCTTGAGAAGCTTCTATGGAGGCTGGATCTTTGAGTTTTAATAAGTTCCTTCAATGGTGATTTTCAGCCATGGAGTTGCAATAGAAGACAAAGGAGAAGAGGTGAGAGGAGGCGCCATCCACTAGAGAATAAGCCATGGAAGGAGAAACTTCACCACCAAGAGAGTGCCTTGGATAAGAAGCTTAGAGAGGAAGCTTCAATGAAGGAAGAGAATGAAAGAGAGAGGGGGGGGGGGGGGGAGGGGGCGTGGGAATTGAAGGAGATTAGGGAGGGAAGTTGAACTTTGAAGTGTGTCTCACAAGTTTCTCATTCATCAAAGTTATGACAAGTGTTACGCATGTTTTTATTTATAGTCTAGCACATGGGAAGCTTCCTTAAGAAGCAAGGAAGGTAGCTTCCTTGGGAAGCTAGAGGAAGAAAGCTTCCTTGAGAATCTAGAGGGGGGCTACTCATACCTCTCCAATAGCTAAGCTCACCCCATGCCAAAATACATGAAATTACAATGGGAAGTTTCCTTGAGAAGCAAGGAAGGTAGCTTCCTTGGGAAGCAATCCTTGAGAAGCTAGAGGGGGGCTACTCACACCCTTCCAATAGCTAAGCTCACCCCCATGCCAAAATACATGAAAATACAAAAAAGTTCCTACTACAAAGACTACTCAAAATGCCTTGAAATACAAGGCTAAAACCCTATACTACTAGGGTACCTTTAACTTGTAAGGTAGGATGCTCTTAATTTGTAAGGTAACCTACAAACCTAAAATGGCCAAAATAGAAGGCTCAAAAGAAGGAAAACATATTCTAATATTTACAAAGAAAAGTGGACCCAACCTTGGCCCATGGGTTCAAAAATCTATCCTGAGGTTCATGAGAACCCTAAGGCATTCTTGAACAGCTTTAGCCCCAATCCTCTTAGAGCCTCTTGCTCATGGCTCTGGTGACTGGTCCCTTCCTAGGGAGGATTGCATCAGAAGTGATATTTTAGTTGTTGAGAGGACCGAAACACCACAATCACACTTTTATAGGACCAGTTAGCCGAAAATGCAACCCTTTTGTAGGTTTAGTAAGAAAAAGAAGACAGAGTAAAAAATGAGTCCTTTAATATATAACTAGATTTTAAACTCTAACAATGCACACAATTATTTAAATTATATTTTTATATTTGTATTTATTGTTTTTTAAAAAAATATTTGTACATAAATAAATTTTTAACTTTTAAAATATTTAGTAGCATATTAAATACAATTACATTAAAACTGAGGAACATGACTAATTATATTTTAAATTGATCGATGTTGTCTTAAAAAATATTAAGCCTATTAAAAATTATTATGATTTTTTCTTTCTACAAGTAATGGTGATATAATGTCTATATAAAATGTATAATTTTTTTTAAAAAATAATAAATATAAATTCACACATACGCTCATCAAATACTGATAATGTGGTGGTGGCATTAGAAGTAATTCATTACCTTAAGTGATATACATATGCAAGGCTTATGATTGTGTTACCTAGGTTTTTTTTTTTGGAAACTATGATGATTAAAATAGGCTTCTCAGAAAAATGGATAAACTCAATCAACATGTGCCTCAAATAAGTTGTTTACTCGATTTCAATTTTGTTGGACTAGTTACTCTAGGTAGAGCACAAAGGCAAGGGGATCCACTATCCCCCTACCTTTTCATTTTATGTGTTGAGGGGCAATCGACCTTAGTCCAAAAAGCTATGGCTAAAGGAGAGGTGTATGGGGTCAAATTGCAAGAGAATGCACCCATCATTTCTCATATGTTCACTACTACAAATAATGGTTTTAACATCGCTAAGTTAACACCAGTTTTAGGTAAAATCAATGTTAACAAAAATGTTGTGGCAATCTCATAAACAACACGAGTTTGTTAACATTGGTTTTTTGTAAAATCAATGTTAATACGAGTTCATTAACATCGATTTTTAAAAAACCGATGTTAAAAAACTTTGATAACATTGGTTTTTACCAAAAATCGATGTTACTTAAGAACATAGAGAAAATTCAACATTGGTTTTTTGAAAAACCGATGTTGAGGTTACTTCGTTAACATCAGTTTTTTTAAAAAACAAAACCGATGTTGTGAAATCTTTTAATCATTGTTTGGCGCCGAAAACCTTGAAGTTCACTAACTTTGAAACCTCTCATTCTCATCACTTTCACTCTCATTCTGATCACTCTCACTCGAATGCTTTGGCACTCTGATTTGCAACCTCTCGCGGCACTTTAACTCCTTCATCGGCGATATTGGAACCTCTAATGGTGCTGCAACGTCATTGTCGCCCTCAGTCGTGGCACGTTGCAACCTCAATGTGACTCTCGTAGTTCTCAACTGTCGGTCATGAAAGTTTAGGTTTCTTCTAATTTTTTCGTGTTTCTGTAGTTTGTTCTCCTTCTCGCACTGCTATTTGAAGTCCTTCTTCCTTTCTTAGTCTCATAGGACCCTTTATCATTTCCTTAGTCTTCATCCTTCGTGCTAGTCTGACAGGACGCAATATAAAAGAAGTGAAGCCAAGTAAGTCTGGTTAATGTTAAGGGTAGATATGGGTGGAGTGACAAAAGCTTCACTTCACTTCTTCAGGTGGTGCAAGATATGCTTCCATAGGAAAACACGTTGCCAAAAAGTTACTATCAGGCAAAGAAAATACTTTGCCCGATGGGTATGGAGTACCAGAAGATTCATGCATGCCTAATGATTGCATATTGTACAAAAATAAGTGTGAAGAAATGCACAACTACCCTAGGTGTCGGGTACCATGGTATAAAATGATGGATGATGACGAGTGTAGCAGTGATGAAAGCACCAAGAAAGGCCCCCCAGCAAAGGTGTTATGGTATCTTCCGATCATTCCAAGGTTCAAGCGTCTATTTGCTAATGCAGATGACACAAAAGACCTTACATGACATGCAGATGGGAGAAATTGCGATGGAATGCTCTGCCATCCAGCTGATTCCTCTTAGTGGAAGAAGATTAATAATTTGTATTCAGAATTCAACAAAAAGGCAAGAAATCTTAGGCTTGGACTTACTAGTGATGGAATGAATCTATATGGCAGTTTAAGCACTCAACATAGCCCGTGACCTGTTTTTCTAGTAATTTACAACTTGTTTCCTTGGTTATGAATGAAGCGAAAATACATGATGTTGTCTATGATGATATTGGGCCCAAGACAACCAGGAAATGACATTGATGTTTATCTCAGTCCCTTGATTGAAGACTTGACAAAATTGTGGGACGAGGGAGTTGTTGTGTTTGATGGGTATCGAAATGAGACATTCAAGTTGCGTGCAATGTTATTTTATACCATTAATGACTTTCCATCATACGTGAATTTGAGTGGATACAGTGTTAAGGGCCATCGTGCATGCCCTATCTGTGAAGAAGACACAAGCTACGTACAACTGAAACATGGAAGAAAAATAATATACACTCGGCATCGGCATTTTCTGAAAGCTTATCACCCTTACCGACGATTGAGAAAAGCTTTTAATGGAACTCAAGAGCATGATTAAGCGTTGATATTGTTAATTGGTGAACAAGTTCTTGAGCGGGTTGATGACATCAATAATGTATTTGGAAAAACCCAAAAGAAGGAAAAAAAGAGTAAAACTTCCATATGGAAGAAGAGCTCAACATTGTTTGATCTTCCATGTTAGTCTGATTTAGATGTGAGACATTGTATTGATATTATGCATATTGAGAAAAATGTCTATAATAGTGTCATCATCATGCTTCTTAACATTCAAGGAAAGTCAAAGGATGGTTTGAATACTCGCCAAGATCTAGTTGAGATGGGTATACGAGACCAGTTACATCCAAGGTCTGATGGTAACAAAATATACTTGCCTCCAGCTCGTTATACTTTGTCTAGAAAGGAAAAGATAAGTTTTTGTCAGTGTCTATGTCGTGTCAAAGTGCCACAGGGATACTCTTCAAATATTAAGAGCCTTGTGCAGTTAAAGCATCTTAAGTTAGTAGGCTTAAAGTCTCATGATTGTCATGTCTTGAAGTAACAACTGTTAGCTGTGGCGATACGAGACATTTTGCCTAAGAAAGTCAAACATGCCATAGCTCACTTGTGTTTTTTCTTCAATGCCATATGTAGCAAAGTCATCGATCCTCTCAAGTTAGATGAGTTGGAAAATGAGGCTGCTATTATCTCGTGTCAATTGGAGATGTATATTCCTCCTTCATTTTTCAACATCACGGTTCACTTAATTGTTCATCTAGCGAGGGAAATTAATTAACATCGTATAATGTAATTTATTTTATATTTACTTGCTTTGTTAATTTTAGTTACACAACTTAATATAGTTTTGATACCTTGTTTAATTAAGTTGTTTTCTAACAGGCACATGGCTACACCACCCAACTCACCTCCTCCTCCTCCTAAGTCAACAACACCTTTTTCACCGTCTATGTTGAAGAAGACAAGAAAAGCAACACGACTCAGATCGTTGGCTACTAGACCAGCTGGGGTGGAGAGACCAGTGGTTCATGTTAATCCTGTCACTAGAAAAGTCGATGGTCCCCATAGAAAGAATTTAAAAACTTATTTGAGGATTTTCGCTTGCGATAAGGCAGATGTTACATATGATAATTGGAAACAAATCCCTACCGCTCAAAAGGATCTAATCTGGGAGGATATTCAGGTAGTTCAATTAAATGTTGTTGTAATATGTTGTACTAACAATCCTAATTTGTAATTGACTAACCACAAAATGTATTTATTGTATCGCAGGTTAAATTTGCTATTCCTGAATCATCCGATTTGAGGACAAAGAAAAAAAATACTTCAGACCGTAGGAGAGTGGTGGAGGCAGTTTAAGTCAGATTTGACCTCTAAATGGGCCCTAACACACCACAAGGAGGTCGATGATGACAAAGTTTGTAAGAAGTACGTAATAAGCAAAAAGAAGTGGATCCAGTTTTTTCAGAGCCGTAGAGACCCTTCATGGGAGGTTAGTTGATTTCCATTATTTTTTAAACTTTGTATTTACGTATTATTGTCAACTGTATTAAGTTATCGTTATGTGTTATTGTCATTGGATGTTCGAAAGAAGGTGCATGCCATTCAAAAACAAAAGACTGCCCCTCATGTGTTGTCTCGTGGGGGGTTATAATCTTCTAGAAAAAAAAGTTGATGGAGGAGAAGCAAAAAAAAAAAAAACAATTGGAGGAAGCAGCCCAGTCTGGGAGCACTGACACATTTGTTGTTCCTCCATCTCCCATTAGACGACACATGAAGTGGAAGATGGTCCACACGAAGAAAACTGGTCAAATGACGTATGAGGTTGCAAAGGAAATTATAGACAGGATTGTAAGTCTCTTTCATTTGTTAGTGGTCATTTTTTATAATAATTGTTGGATGAGTAAACCAATTTTGTTTCTTCTGTTGACTACAGGATTCCATGGAGAAGCAAGCCTTATTGGGAAGCTTTGTCGCCCATGGACATTAGGATGTATTGACCGCTGCCATTGGGCGACCAGAGCACCCTGGTCGTGTTCATGCTGTTGGAGTCAGTGTCACGATCAAACACTACTTTGGACCAGCTTTAAGGGGCTTCCACACCTCTTCGTCCATGGCTGGTGAAGACCTAGAGCAGCTGACACAAAAGATCAGAGACCTGCTGGAGGAGTCAATCACACAAAAAGTGACTCAATAATTATTGATGTCCTTCAACCGGATGCAGTCACAAATGCAATTATAGGAACTCGTACTACCTCCTAAGGCTGAGGTTGGTCCTTTTGCTGCTCGTGTCAGCACAGAGGAAAGTTGTGTCGATCCCTTGGGGCAGGACCCAAAAACGGGAGACTCAGACTAATATGGGTTGTATGTTGATGACAGTCCTCCCCGAATGGGTGCTCTTGGAAGAGTTTATGAAGGGTTGATGATTGTCCACAACGTTCCTTTGGGCAATGATCAAGTGAAGGTCGGTGTTGAGGAAGTCCGAGATGCTGATGCTCACATTCCTGTACCCACTCAAGAGGTTCAGTTACTAAAGCAAGCACTTAACACCTTCCTTGCTTGACTAACACATCTTGAAAAGCCATACTCAAAACAAGTATTTCATTTTTTTAATGTGTTTATTAATAAATGATTTGTTACAAATCAAGTTTTGACTGTCATTCGCTTAATGTTTATTAACTGTGTAGGATAAACAAGTAGCTGAAGGACCAACGAAACCTGTAGATATGCCGGATCCTGACGTCGATCCCTTATACCTGATTACATTGACCATTCTATAGCTTTTCCTCAAGTCGTTGCAGGTGTTGTGGGATGCTAGTGTGGTTGAGGTGTATAATGATAACTTCCCATTGTACATAAAACATGAAGATCTTTCTTAAATAGCTCATGATGGTCAATGTTTGAGCATGTCTGTTATACAATTGTGGATTATGTAAGTCACTTTACATTATTGTATATTACTTAACTGATTGTTTTATATTCATGCATAATTTTCTATATTGCAACAACAATAGGCATATGACAGAGATGATTATGCGAGCGGGGAATGCCGATGTGTATGGATTCCTCGAGTCACAGTCTATACAAAGATTTGGGCAATCGCAATTTGAATATGAATATTATATTAAGAAATGGATGCAGAATTCACAAACATATGTATACTTAGGAGTCTACTTGAATGAGTAAGGTAAACCAAACAAATCAATTTAAATCATGTATGCTTTATAATAACTTAATGTTCTCCAATGCAGTGCACATTGGCAAATGGTCTTCATTTTGCCTAAGGACAATGTTATCATCTGGTTTTGTTCCTTGCACAATAGGTCTGACAACTACTTGAATGGAATTATTAACAGGTCAGTTGTATTTTGTAAGACATTTACTTTATGATTACAATTTGACATCAATATTTTTTTTGTATAATACACATGCATGTTTCTCTTAATCAGTGCTTTGAAGGGATTCAATGACAATCAAGGAAGGTTGCTGCTAGATGGATCGTAGTTAAAGTAAGTCATTTAAATAATGTTTCACCTCTTAAAAATAAATTTTTATTACGCTTTGATTAAATTTGAATATCTAATTATCCTATTCAATTTAGTGTAATAAGAAAAAAGGAAGCACTGAGTCCAAGTACTACGTAATGCATTGGATGTCAACAATAGTCCTAGGAGGTTTCAAGGATAACTAGGAAATGGTAATTGTTTACTTCAAAACTAGTGTCAATTTCTAATAATTGTTATTATTTAGACTCATTTATTAACTTATGTTTTGTTATATCATATAATATTTTACTGATCAAAGACCGTTGGAACCAGAGAGAATGAAGGCAATTCGCATTAAGTGGGCAAGATATTATTTGAAAGTTAAAAATCAAACACTAGGAGTTTAAGTAATTTTAGAATTGTAGAGTAGTTATTATGTTAATTTAGATTAGATTACAAATGATTTTATGTATTGACTTTCATTTTTCTTATAATTCATTGTAAATATTCAATTATATATTATATAGAAAATTTAAACTGCTTTAGAAAAACTGTCTGGTCTGGTTTTGTTTTTCATTTTATAGGTTAATTGGGGTAATTACAAAAACATACATGATATTAAAAAAAAATACAAAAACAACATCAGTTATTTGAAAAACCGATGTTGTCAGTAAAAAACAACATTGATTTTCCCAAAAACCGATTTTTTTTACTGGCAACATCGATTTTTCCAAAAACTGATATTGTTTTTGATTGGCAACATCAATTTTCAAAAAATCGATGTTATTTTTACTGACATGACAACATCAATTTTCCTAAAAAACTGATGTGGTTTTTTGCATATTTTATTTATTTTTTGTTATTTTTTTATGATACGACATCAATTTTGTACTTAACTTCGATGGTGTGTAATTTACTTAACATCGATTTTGGAAATGATGTTAATGTTGAGACTTTTAATGTCGGTAGTTTCAACATTGGTTAATAACTGATGT
The DNA here is from genome assembly GCF_004193775.1 of Glycine soja. Classification (NCBI taxonomy): domain Eukaryota; kingdom Viridiplantae; phylum Streptophyta; class Magnoliopsida; order Fabales; family Fabaceae; genus Glycine; species Glycine soja. The sequence continues at coordinate 12,808,466 of NC_041014.1, read as the reverse complement.
TGAAAATCCTTAATAATCGATGTTAAAAGCCTATTTTCTAGTAGTGGCTTTTGCATATGATTGCTTCTTGTTCTTCCAAACCAGTGCACAAAAGAGTGGCAATTAGTGAATGCCTTGGAATAGGGAAATACTTGGGAGCATTGTAGTTGGTGGCAAGGAATAAAAGAGTAGTGTTTGGTTATATTAAAGATTGGGTTTGGAAGAAAATGAAATCATGAAGTGGTCGTTAACTATCTAGGGCTGGGAAAGAAATAATTGAAATATCAAATATTACACTAGAAATGGGGGTTGAATAGTGTGTTAGCAAATATGATAACTTTTTCACAAGGGAATGATTTCCACAAACAAATGTGCAAAAACATAGATACAAACTATGTCTTCCACTAAGTGAAAAACAATTTTAGTCAAAAACAAATGATTGTCGTCCAATGCAAGATAAAATAGAGTTTTCACAAAGGTTTTTCAAATAACACTTGTGTAATCAAGTGTGTCAAGTAAGCTTAAGAAAATACTAATCAATTAGGTTAAGAGAGAAGTGGATCAGAAACACTTGGTTTATACTGGTTCACTCAAACAAAACGATGTTCAGTTCTCCTTTACGTAGTTGTAAAGGGTTCCACTAATCAAAATTGTTTACAAACAAGTATTTTATCATGTCACTGTTGACTACACTAGTATTCTCTAGGTCACTACTGGCATATCCTTAGACCCCCATAAATCTAAGACACCAAAATATTATTTAACACTAAGTCACTTTTGGCTTTCACAAACAAATGTTTGTAGTACAATGATTCAAATCACTTGATAGAATGGATAAAAAAATTAAACTCAAATACAAAGAATAACTTTGCTTGAAAAATGATAAACTAATTAAGTGTAGTTTGTATCGTCCAATGACTTGACATTTTTTTTTTTCAAATTGCTTTTTCTCGTTTTCTCTTAGTATGGTTTGTTATTGAATAACATAGCTGGAGTATCTTTTTGTAGACTTCTGAGAAGTATCTCTTACAGGATTAATTAATGTTGGTCTTTGATATGACCATTGTCTCACAACTGGTGCTAGTTCAACCTGTCACACTTTGGTTGGGGAGAGAAAGAATAAAGTACAAACAACTACATATACTTCTTCTCCTTAGCAAAAATGACCCTTGAGGATTATTCTCTTCAATCCTTCTCTTTCTTTTTTCTATTTTGTCCTTTCATACTTGAAATTCAAACGTTAGTAATTCAAAATAAGAGAGACAAAGATGAAATCACAAAAGATAAGTATGGACACTTTCTTTTTTAGCTAACATGGATTTTAGTATAACGTTATGAAACAAAGAAAAAAAAACTTAAAAATGCTTTACTTGAATGCTGTGAAAAAAATGATCCCCTTGAAGAATAGTTACTAGAAACCTTCTCATTCAATAAACAATGCTAATTTATATAGAGAATAAAAGATAATCATTAGAATAATGCTAGTAACACACTATTTCTAATACATTTTTATTTATTTATTCAAAACAATAAAATCATGAGTGAGACCTACACAAATTTTGTGACTTTTGACACATTTCGATCAATAATAATATAGATTTTTTTATACAAAAACTTTACTAGAAAGTGTGTTTGTAGTATTTTTCTAATCATTTTTAATTATAATTATCTACTATATATTTTCACAGCATTCAAGGAAAGAATTTGTAAGAGTTTTTTATTTTGCATCTTTAGTAATTTTCTTAACCTTTTATTTCTCTCCATCTAAATAATAATTCATATGTTTAAAAATATTTACTTATTATAAATTTTAGTTATATAAAATAATATTTATTATATGTATTATACATGCTATTATTAACTTAAAAAACAATTAGTTTATAATGGATTAAAGAGATAAATCATTTCAAATTAAGGAAAAAATAATAAACGTAATTTTGTTTTTGGTGTACAATGATAAGACTAAGATTTCGAACTTAGGAACTAGAACTTCATGTTAATTATACTTAGGTCTCATGCATGCTTAGTAGTTCAAAACAGTTTTATGTTAATTATAAATTTATTTTTCTCTCTTCTTTTATAAAAAAATATTTACCATACTATTCAAAAAATTGTTATATAAATATTTAATTTTAAGAAATTAAGACAAAAAATAGAAAAAGAAAAGGAGAGCACCCTATTTCATGGTTGAGGAAAGTATAAGGATGTTAATGTTATATTTTTCACCACTCATTACTTAGAACTGCAAGTGCTTGTAGAAACTCTTCTATTGAAGTGAGAGACATAGCTAAATACTAATATATGATAGGAATAAGGCTCTAGAATTTCCCATAATTTATTTTCGAATATCTTGGTATATATAAAACAAACTTTGGTTGGAAAACCTAACTTTTCTTAGTCTATTGTTTGGTCCAATATATGGAAAATCACAGAGTACTTAGATATTCATTTTATCGATTTTTTTCCAAGGATTAAAACAAGTGGAGGGTCGTGTCCAGAGTACTCTTGTGTTTTCTTTTTATTACGTGCTCAATGATGGCATCCTTTTGTCCATACATTAGGTAGCACTTAGTAGTTAGTAGAATTCGAGTGGTATATATGATGACTGCGTTAGCTTAACAAAGTAGAAGCTCTAGTTGTTTGGATTTGTGTGAAGGCTCCAACAACTACCGAACTAACTTTGCAAATTGGAACGTTAATACAATTTAAATTACTCATACAAGTAGTTATCATGCTTTCTAAAACAAAATTCTTGCTAGAAGCTTACAAAATTAACTTTAGCCAAAGATATTATGTTGCCCAGAAAACTAAAAAGACAATAATAGTTCACTAGTGAAATTTTGACCTTATTTTTGTCAAATTCGCAATATTTTATCTTTATTATATATTTATAAGACTTGGAATGTAGGTTTATGGGCCATGTCCGGCCTTAAGAAAAACCCAAAATACATGAAAGGCTAAAACAATATATAAAACAAAAGCCGACTTATTTCGTTGGATCTCAGACTTAGATAAATAAAAATACTCAAAATATGTGTCGGAAAAAATAAATACAAAAAAAGGGGGAAAAAAAAAAACAAAACTTTTGTAGTCAAAACAGCCTTAATGCTTTTTGAACTATCTCATAAGTCCAGCTATGACATACGTCCTTATGTGTCACTCAATGATTGGTGGTAAGGCTTTCTTAATAGCAATTAGGAATTTTTTTTTAAATAAAAGTTAGTTCTATTAAAAATGGAGAGAATGCTTTTGCCGCTTTGGAATAAAATTGGCAGTTTTGGTGTATGCGGCAACCTTTTGTGGCAGGATACATGTAGTAGTATTGACAGAGATGGTAGACATATATTGCAATTAATTAGAGACTAACTTAATAATCTTAACTAAAATAACCCATTCTCATTATATTTGTTTCACAAAAAATTCATATAGGTATTCCTACCTAACAGATATACATTACAATAGAAGTTATGGCATGAAAGTAGGTGTGGTCTCCGAGAAGAGAAAAATGTATATGCATGCCTGCAAGTGAAAACTTCAACAAAAAAATATATATGGAGCTAATTGTGTGAGGCTTGTCTGTCACATGCTCATGTGTTTGCTGCATTTTAATTTAATTTGTTTGGTGCTGAGTACTATATACGTGTGTGCCTGACGGTTTTTGTGCACAAGTTCATTTCATGTGAATTGTAATTGAAATTTTGTACTGTATGTTCGCCTAAAATAGGTGAAGATAACTATGAACTGATGCTTCCTGTACTACCGAATTAAATACTAAAGAGATTTATAAATCATATAAATAAATTTGTAGAAATAAATTTGTAGAACAGACATTAGTTAGTTGTACCTATTAGATAAATAACATCATTTTCACAACTTTCAGATGTGATTCACCAGGATCATACTAAAACCTAACACACATACATACATTATGCATATATAATATCAAGTTTACTAGATGTCAGGAAGAGAGTCAATCAACTTAATTAATCAACTTTATAAACATAAATTAGCCAATAATACTACCTTCATTTTTATATATAAGAAACAAATACTCAATTTATCAGAATCAATACAAGTAATTAATTTAGTTAACTTTAATTAATAATATCATAAATTTGAATTATAAATACTCAATTTATCATGACCAATAAAAATAGTTAATTTGATTAACTTTAATTAATAATATCATAAATTTAAATTTTATTTTATTCATTGAATCAAATAGTTTAAGTGATGGTTACATTTAATGATATTATTCATTTTTTAAGGAATGACTTTTTTCGACAATAAATATGACTTATCTCATTATTAGTCTTTGCAATAAATAAGAATATAAAAAAAATTAACAACTAATATATTTAAAGGTGGTCATATATATGTTTCTTATATTTAAGGAATTTTTTTTTTTATATATAAACGAAGGTAATATCTTATAATCAGAATGACCAAGGGATGTCATTACTCATTGCGGGACTGATGGCACTATAAACGAAGGTAATATCTTATAATCAGAATGACCAAGGGATGTCATTACTCCACAATACAATAGAGATATGCATATGCTCCCTTCACTTCTTTTTTTATAAAAAAAAAAAAACTTATTTTGCAGTTATTAAGAAAATTAGTTAATTTTATTAAATTGTGTTATTTTTAATTAGAAAATAAAGTTTTTTTTTAATTATTCTTCATTAGAATTTGATATTAAACATAAATCATTATTAAATGAAAGATATTTTAATGATAATCTTATTAAATAAAATAAAAATAGTTAGATTTTACTTATATTTGAAAAAAAATTGCATTTTTTTTCTTACAAAAAAAAGTGAAGGATGTACATATTATGGAGAGAGAGAAAGAGTCCGTGTGTCACGATTCTCATGTAAAAACTAGGATGCTAATATTATATGTTTCATTAGTGCATGTGCCAGTACGATGCATGAAGAATTAAATTTAAAACTTAAAGGATAAGAATTCTATTTTTCATAAAAAAAAATGGCATTACAACATATATAAATTTAGTTTTCTTTCATTATCAAGCAACCTTACTTAATATACTAATTATCTCAAATTTCACTTATTTTTCCAAATCTTCTCTTCAACAAATCTGCTTCTTTTTTTGAGGAAACAAATAAATTTGCTTCTTGACAATATCGATAATTTATTTGGAGGTGAAAAGAAAATTAAAAAATATATAAAAACATAAGAATAAAAATTATAAAAAAATAATTTTATATATTATTTAACTTGTGAACTATGAAGTAATCAAGTTGGTTAAGTATGAGAAATAAAAATAATTCCAATATATTTATGTTTAATGACTTTAAAAAAACAAATTATAAGTAAAAGAGTAAATAAATAATTTATCATTTAATTATTCCTTCATACTAAATTTTACTATTGCCACCTTTTTTATTTTCGGCAACATTAAAAAAACTTTATTGCTTTTTCTTTTATCAATATTAAAAAAACTTTATTATGAGTAACACTTTGTATTTTTTCTCTCTCTAATTTTCTCTTCAAAAAAATTTAATAAAAATAAGGATATTAATGAGTAATAAAAATATTTTTATTAGATTATTTATTTTACTCTTAATATAAAAAATATTGTTTCAATTATTTTGAAAATTAAAAATCAAAAGAGTGAAAATAATATATTTCTTTATTTTATTTTCTACATTTCATATTTTATTTAAAAATAAAATTCATGAATATAATAAATTAATTCAAAACAACCAATAAATAAATGGATGAATTCAAATACTAAATATTGAAACCTTTAAAACACATTATTCTTCTCTCAGTATCTAATAATTAAAATCATTTAAATAGATTTTCTATGCTCTTTGGTTTGGTTTGGTCAACGTTGATGCAATCCTACCCCCCAAGGGTATTAGATAGAAGACTTCAAGAGGATTGGGTTAGAGCTGCTAAAGAAGGCCTTGGGGTTCTCATAAACCCTAGGGTAGATTTCTGAGCCCATGGACCAAGGTTGGGTCCTCTCTTCTTTGTAAATATTAGAATAAGTTTTTTCTTCTTTTGGGCCTTGTATTTTGGTCATTCTAGTAGTATAGGGTTTTAGTCTTGTATTTCATGGCATTTTGAGTAGTCTTTGTTGTAGGGACTTTTTTTTTATATTTTCATGTATTTTGGCATGGGGTGTGTGTGTAGCTAAGCTCTAACTTCTTTAGGAATCTTCTCAAGGAAGCTTCTCAAGGAGGTGAGCTTAGTTATTAGAGGGGTGTGTGTAGCTAAGCTTTAGCTTCTTAAGGAAGTTTTCTCAAGAAAGCTTTTCAAGGAAGCTACCTAGTCCATAAATAGAAGCATGTGTAACACTTGTTGTAACTTTGATGAATGAAAGTCTTATGAGACACACTTCAAAGTTCCACTTCTCTCCCTCTTTTATTCCTTCAATTTCGTGCTCCCCCCTTCTCTCTTTCTTTTCCTCCATTAAAGCATCCTTTAGTGAAAGTGAAGAAGCAAAAGGGGAAGAATCTAGTGAAGAAATCTACCCCCAAGAAGAAGGACAACCTTTAATGGTTAAGGGGGAGTGTAAGGAGGTAAGTGTCTCCTCCAAGAGACTAGCTAAGAAGGAAAGTCATTTTGAAATAAAGACAAATATTAAAGAAATTTCCCCTCTTAGACAACCTCCACATCTTCTCCTTTGTAAAAATACACTTGTTAGCATTGCCACACCTCTTAGGCTTGAGGTTATTCCTCAAGTAAAAGAGTTGTTGGATGAGAGTTTGGTTCGTAAGAGCTTAAATCCTTGTGCTTTGTTGGTGTCCAAAATAGGTATTATTAGGCATCAAATCCCTAAAATAAGTTATATGATGAATGTGTTGAGTGTTGCAACCCTCTTTTGTAAAATCAATCATGCACCCAACATCTTTATGATTCATGTACATAGGGACTCATTAGGTAGGTTTGTTCTTATTTTTGGTTTTAATACAAACATAGGTGCTCATATGGGACACCTTAGATTTGTCATATTTTTTGTAGGAATAATCAACACGAAAATACAGAAAAAGGTACGCTTTATTGCATTACTTTCCTTAATTTTTTAAATAGTGGTCAAGGGGTTCCCACAAACCCTAAGAGAATAAAGGTCATTCTTGATTTGCCCACTCCACCAAGTATAAGGGAAATCTGGGGCTACCATGACTTAACAAACTTTTACAAAAGGTTTGTCCCATATTTTTCTATACTTGTAGCACCACTCATTGAGTTGGTGAGGAACAATGTTCCCTCATGGGAAGATGTCCATGAAAGGGGTTTTCAGACCTTACCTTACTCTAACATACCCAACACCACTAATACATATGTTTTTATTCTTTTTACAGGTATCGAGGAAAGGAGCCCAAAATATGAAGAACCTCAGGATTTGAGGTCAAATCCATTCCAAGGTGGAGGGGATGATGCAATCCTACCCCCCAAGGGTATTGGATAGAAGACTCCAAGAGGATTGGGCTAGAGCTGCTAAAGAAGGCCTTGGGATTCTCATGAACCCCAGGGTAGATTTCTGAGCCCATGGACCAAGGTTGGGTCCTCTCTTCTTTGTAAATATTAGAATAAGTTTTTTCTTCTTTTGGGCCTTGTATTTTGGCCATTCTAGTAGTATAGGGTTTTAGCCTTATATTTCAGGGCATTTTGAGTAGTCTTTGTTGTAGGGACTTTTTTTTTTTATATTTTCTTGTATTTTGGCATGGGGTGTGTGTGTAGCTAAGCTCTAACTTCTTTAAGAATCTTCTCAAGGAGGTGAGCTTAGTTATTAGAGGGGTGTGTGTAGCTAAGCTCTAGCTTCTCAAGGAAGTTTTCTCAGAAAAGCTTCTCAAGGAAGCTACCTAGTCCATAAATAGAAGCATATGTAACACTTGTTGTAACTTTGATGAATGAAAGTCTTATTAGACACACTTCAAAGTTCCTCTTTTCTCCCTCTTTTATTCCTTCAATTTCGTGCTCCCTCAAGCTTCCATCAAACGTGTTTATTTTTCTTGTCTTACTTTCATCATTAAAATTCTAAGGAATGCTGCAAAAATGATAAGTATGGATTGGAGTGTCAACATAATTTGGGTTTCTTCTCCTATCGTGATGCCTTAACATTCTTGTTTTATTTTAAAAAAAATACCCAATAAAAATTAGCTTTGGGTCCAGTATATATTTTTTTTTAGTTTCGATTTTGTTCTCTAAGTTTAAAAGGTTTTATTTTACTCTCTTAAATTAAAGTGTCTTTATTACCAATCATTTCATTAATCTATCACTCTAATTTAGCTAATTTTGTGTGACATTCGATAGAAAAGCATATTTCCCTCAAAGAAACACACACACACACACATTTTAAAAGCATTTTAATTATTTTAAATAACGTGTTTAATCCTCAGTTAAGAATAGTCATTACCTATACAAATTTAAAGAAAGCATGTCTAATGCATACAAAATGTTAAGCAAATAAAAATAAAATATTAAATTATCAAAAACTTGACTGCAGAATTAAAATCAATAGTGGAAAGTTACTATAACCATATGTTCTATGTTTCTAATTATTTAAATTCTCAGTACACTTTAATCATCATTATGATGTTCATAAATCAATTATTTTTTTAAAAATGTCTTATGATTTTGAATAACAAGACTTCTACAATTGGCTTCTCCATTATTTTTTCAATTTTTGAATTATTAATCATCTTTCTTCTACATTCTTCATTTTATAAATGTAAATAGGTGTTGAATAAAATTTATTTTGTGAGCAAATGGAGAAACATATTATATAAATATTATTTTGTGCGCAAATGTCATAGTTATCCATAAATTAATAAATTATTTTTTGTCCAAATGTCAATAATTGTCCATAATTTATGTGCTTCATTTTTTTAAACTTAGGTGCTTCTTAATGTACATAAAAATTATTTTGTGTGTAAATGTCATAATTATTTACAAATTATTTTTTGTGAGAAATTATTAAATTAATTTGTGTGCAAATGAATTTGAGAATGACTATATAAAAAAAAAAAAAGTGAGAGTGACGCATAAACAAAAAATGAGAGAAACATTCTTGCAAGTAGGATAAAAATATATGCGACAAATTACTACATAAACTGTCACGTGAAACTTTTCAATTTAAAAACATTTTATTTTATACTCCTCCATGACAAAATAAGCGTCACATGTTGGAAAAAAATTATCCTAAAAATGAGTTTTATTTTAATTTTTTTAATGTAATACTAAGTTAGTTTTATAAAATTATTCTTTTCATTTATTTATTAAATTTTCAATTTATATAAAATAATCAAAGATGATATTTATTTTAAGATGAATAAGGAGTATATAGTATTAGATAGATTAATGTATGGTACAATATTTGACTTAGCATTATGATTAGTTTCACCCGTCCTCTCTCGTACTCCACACGTTCGCGTGAGCCTAATTAACAAACATTAATACATGTATTCTCCCATAATCAACTTGACTGATATCATAATGGTGTTTTCAACTTGATGTGTTAATTAATTGAAGGGTTATGTTTAATGATAATTAAGGTGCACACCGGTTTACAGAGTGAATAACATAAACCGAATATCAAGGATTATTTTATCATACTAAAATATAATTTTGATTTTCTATTTTGTTTAATTTATGATTTTGAATTCTTTAATAAAGATATTTTTTTAAAAAAAAATTATAATTTTAGTTAAATTTTTAATTTTGTTCGTTTTAATTTTTCTATTTTGATCAAATTAAATTTTAGATTTTATTAGACAACTGACCTCAATAACTTAAGAGGGGATGAATTAAGTTAAAAAAATTCTCGTTTAATTGACTTCTAAATCCCCTTTTAAATCTATATGTTAAGAATATTGAAAATGAAAATGAAAGTTATATCAATAGAATACTTCAAGTGTGCAAGATAAATAAAATATGCAAGATAAAGTCATCAAGATAGAGAAGAGAGGAATGCAAACTCAGTTTATCTTGGTTCAACCACTTCTTTTGTCTATGTCGAGTCCTTAAGCAATCCACTTGAGATTTTCACTAACTTTGTAAAAATCATTTTTACAACTTCTGAACACCCGAGGGATCTCTTTTCCTTGTGTTTAGGAAACTCACAATTCAAGGGACAAATTGTCTCTTGATATAAGTCTTTAAAGAAAGTATAAATGTTTTTCTCTCTTTTAGAAAGGAAGATACAAGATGAAGTTCTTCGAAAAATCCTTAATTGATTTGCAAGTGTTTAACCAATGATTTGTTTTTGAGAGGATAAGACAATAAGATTTTGAAAAACTCTAAAAACTTTCGTAGATAAGTCACATATTTATAGGCCCTTGGTGACTTTTCAAAAACTTATGAAGGGATGTGACTTTTCAGAGTAACTTTTAAAATTTTCTCACTAGTAATCGATTGCAACTCTTTGGTAATCAATTACACGATTATGTAATGAGGAGTCATGACTTTTCAATTTGAATTTTTGTAGTTCCGTTATTGGTAATCAATTACATACAAGTGGTAATCGATTACAAAATTTCAAATTTCAATTTGAAATGAGGAGTCATGACTTTTCAAAATTTTGTAGTTCCACTCCAGATGCTTCACAATCTCATGCTTTTGCTATTAAGGATTCCAGATATCAGTCTAATCACATTGTGGTCAACTTGGCCATACTCAAGATAGGTGTTTCAAGCTACATGGTTTTCCTCCCAATTACAAGAAGAATAAACCTTCTTCTTCTAATACTGAAAGCAAAACAATGAATCAAGTCTCACCATCCACTTCTATTCCTGATTTTCATCTCACTGCTCAACAATATAGTCAACTCATGAGCTTGCTTCAAATACACACTTCAAATGCTGTTACTCCTGATATTGAATCTTCCAACACTGGTATGGTCTTGTCTGCTTCTTTAACTAAATTTCCTCAAAATTGTTGGATTATTGATTCGGGTGCCAACACTCACATTGTTTGTGCCATTGATCTCTTTGATTCCTATCACTATGTCTCAAATCGAATTGTTAAATTGCCTAATAATGCAGTTGTCTCAGTCATTGCAGTTGGCACTGTACATTTATCTCCTTCTCTAACTCTCTATAATGTGTCCTTCATTGCCAACTTTACCTTTAATCTCCTTTCAGTCAGTGCCCTTCTTACCAATTCAGCTTATTATTCTGTTTGTTTTTATTCCAACCAATTTGTCATATAGGAAATGCCTCATTGCAAGAAGATTGGTAGAGGGGATCTCATTCATGGACTCTATGTTTTGAACCTCAAGGATACACATTCCACTTGCAATGTTTCTGATCATAATTCTTGTATAAATTTTGTTTCCAACACTTGTACTCCAGCCATTGATTGGCATAATCGATTTGGCCATGTATCGGACAGTGTTTTGAAAATATTGAGTAATAAAATTCCTTTTGCTTTACCTAATGAGTTCTCCACCAAAAGTTGTTATGTGTGTCCTATTGCTCAACCCTTTGACTTGATTCATTGTGACATTTGGGGACCTTATAAGCATTCATCAACTTATGCTAACTATCGATACTTCCTAACAATTGTGGAAGACTGTTCAAGATTTACATGGATTTTTCTGCTCAAACATAAATCTAAAGCATCAACTGTAATAATGAAATATTTTGCAATGGTAAAGACTCAATTTGCAGCTTCAATCAAATGTCTAAGATTAGATAATGCTCATGAGTTAGCTCTTACAGATTTCCTAGCATCTCAAGGCACCTTACATCAGTTTTCTTGTGTTGAAAGACCTCAACAAAATTTGGTTGTTGAGAGGAAGCATCAACATTTACTTAATGTTGCTAAAGCATTATTTTTTTAGTCCATAGTGGCTATTACCTTCTGGGGAAAGTGTGTGGTTACTACTACTTTCCTTATCAACAGATTGCCTTCACCATTACTGAAACAGAATACTCCATACCAAGTTCTTTATGGTTCTGCACCTAATTATTCAATTTCGAGATCTTTTGGTTGCCTTGCTTTTGCAACTACTTTGAATTCTGAAAGTACTAAGTTCTCCCCAAGAGCAGTACCTTGTGTGTTTGTTGGTTATCCACAAGGAATCAAGGGGTACATGTTGTATAATCTACATACCAGAAAATTTTATGTTTCAAGGGATCTAGTTTTTCATGAGAACATTTTCCCTTTTCAAACTTTACCAAATACATCTCAAGAACCTGATTTCCTTAATGACCTAGCTGTTTCCCTACCTATTCCTGAATCTATGTCCTTAACCATTCAACCTAGAGCCACTGTGAAATGACCCGCCTCATCGCTACGATATCAATACTCTAATATGCGATAATTTCATTTTTTATAAAAAAGAACTCCCTTCATTTGCTTATGAAAATAGAAGTAACTTTTGTCACAACATACATTCACCCCCACAACACGCCATTACTTAAGTGAATATACATAATTATATGGAAACAGTAACTCGGTAGACGTCATACACATAACGGAAATTAAATCTGTTCATAAATATAATTAAAATCCAAGTTTTAGATCTTTAACCCAACAAAGTGAAACTTGAAAACCAACTACAAAGGAGTTGATTACAAAACACAACTCTCTTCCAAAATAATGCCAACGTCATCACGTCGGCTCGGCGGCCCCTCACCAGAATCTTACTCCTTGCACCCTACTGCTGTCATTTTGCTCCCATGAACAATGTTCGCGATCATCACAGGTATCAACTACACGATACAAAATTGCAAGGGTGAGTTCATTATAAAAAGAACCAATGTTAAATCCAAATAATCACAATCAACAAGAAAGCATAAGCAAATGTCATGATCTTACACAACATTCATTATTCAACACTCACATCCAACAATTGTTCATTGTCCACATTCAACAATTACTCATCATCCATATTCAACAATTTTTCATCATCCATCCATGGATCCAATCAAGACTGCACAGAATGATGCATGCACTTGACTCAACTCTCAGATGCAATGTGGTACGTACCAATAACCAAATCCCAGGAAATAGTCTAAGCGTGTCCACACGACACTCTCACTTAGGAAACAATGCAGAGTTCGTCGAGACCACCCAGTTGTGCATGTAACTGCCCCCCCATAGGTGATCAGCCTGGGGCCAAAAGGAGTTCCCTACCAGGTGACAGGCCCCCTCAGTACAAAGTACACTCTGCCACAATTATTCTATTTCCTGTGTCGTATGAGTTATGAACATGGCCAAAAGCAGTACCAAAGACCATGGACCAATTAAAGCGCCTAATCATCCCCTTAGAAATACTTAGGGTGTGTTTAGTTTGCATTTTCATTTTCTGTTTTCATTTTCTGAAAACTGTTTTCATTTTCAAAAGATTAGAATTCTAAAAACATGTTTGGTTTGACTTCTTGTTTTTTGTTTTCATGAAATAAAAATACTGAAAATTTATGATATATTGACTTCTTGTCTTTTTGTATTTCTAGATTTGCTTAAAATTACATTCATTGTCACCGAAATTTCATTTTACCCAAAATAAGGTTTCTATTCTCAACTGAAAACACTGAAAATAAGAATTTATTGTTTTCATTTTCTGGTTGTTTCCTGTTTTTATTTTCACTAAAAATGTTTTCAGAAATCCAACCAAACACATTTTCATCACTGTTTTCTGTTTTCAGTGAAAATGAAAACAAAAAACAATCAAACCAAACACCCCCTTAGATTCTTTAACCATGCTTGTCACCCACATCTGGGCCATCCGACAAGGTCAATGCACTTACCCCCCATGAACATACACTACATACGACATATGAACGTGGCCCAAAGCAAGTACCAAAGATCTTGGAAGATCAGTGCACTTCACCCCCCACGAACATAGACAACATCCAACGTATGAACGTGGCCTAAAGCAAGTGCCAAAGACCCTGGAAGGTCAGTGCACTTCGCCCCCCATGAGCATACATAACATGCACATGCCAAAGCATTTCCAACATCAATCAACATTCCATTTTCACATCATTCTTAACATAGACATCATCTTGTCCCAATGGCGTTATCAACAACAACAACCACCTCATTTCATATTCACATAATCATCAACAATACCCTCAATTCATGTTGACATGGTCTTTATTAACAACGTCGTCTCAAATCAATATCATCATAAATATCAACATCACCAATAGCAACATCAACAATGAGTCGCATTCCGCATGTAATTATATTTTCCATGCCTGAGGTTCACACTCCCCAGGTCTTCAAACAACACAAGTTTATTAAACAATAATATTATTCATCAACTATAGATATATCGTATCCCATTCGTTAAAAAATAGTTTTTCTTGAAAGAAAATCAGCATGCAACAGGGACAGACATATATTCTCATAGCTAGGTTTCCTGACCCTAACTATGGTGTCAAAACGGTAAATTTTATAATAATTCCCCTCACCTATCATGAGCTCTCTGTCAGTTCTTCTTTGCGTCACTTAGAGGTCTCTCTATGGTTCGTGCTTGTCGGCCCAACACAAGTCTCTATTACGCCAAAACGAAAGGAATTTAGTATGGATTTTAAAAACAAGGTCAAATGTAACATTCGGGGTCAAATACCACTGTCAAAACATAAAGGGCTGAGGGGTGTTTCGGATTCTACAAATGGAGACATCATTTTGAAATTCCGATCACGCCAATGTGACCAGGGTTCAGTGAATGTCGCAAATACAACCTCAAGGTTATAAAAAGATAACTTTTACAATGTCTCATTCTCTAGGGTTTTTCAAAGGAAGTGTAAAAACACCCTATTACAGTACCCAACACATAGGAGACACTAAGAGGAACTCAAACTAGTTAGGAGAAGGCTTAGAAGTTAAGATTACCTCACAGAAACTATGAAATGGAGGATTGAGGGATTTTCTCCATCGAATCTTTGAGGAGGATTCTGAGGATTTCGCTCCGATTAAAGTGTTCCTCTTGGTGTGGGGGTCCAACAGTAAGCAACGGCGGCCACCAGTGGTCTTGGATGGTGGAAAATAAGGTTTTAGGGTTTGGGAGACGTTTTTGGGGGAAGAGGAGAGTGAAAATCGTGTTTTTCACGCTAAGGACGTATTTATAACCTGCAATTTTTGCTTAGCGGGCTTGTCTCGCTAAGCCGAAGTTCACTTCTTGTGCTTAGCGCAAGGATTTAGGCTTAGCGCAGCCCCCTTTGCACTAGGGCTCGCTTAGCGCACCTTCTGGGCGCTCAGCACACTTCCTCTCGGTTAGAATTAGGCTTAGCGCAACTTTGGGCCGCTCAGTGAAATTCCCCTCGGTTGGAATTGCGCTTAGCGCGCCTTTCTCGCTTAGCAGGAGACCAAAAGTTATTAACATCAAGATCCCAATAGTCAGACTGTAGAAAAATATCTTAGGGATATCCAGACAAAATATGAAGACGATCCAATGGTTAATGAATTGGGTATCGCGATTTCATCGAACTAGGTTTTGGTAAAACCTAAAATCTCATATTTTCATACTTTCAACTTATTCAAGTCTATCATATAGTCAAACAACATAATAAAATAATTAAACATTAAATATAATTACTAATAATATATATATATATATATATATATATATATATATATATATATATATATATATATATATATATATATATATATATATATATCAGGGTGTTACACACTGAACCTAATATCCCCCATGCCACAAATAACCTACCTATTCAAGTATCTGATTCAGTAGTAGATACTACCATTAGTGCCTCATCTGCTTTGCCTTCTCCTTCTGTGAGAAGATCCATTAGAACATCATGTTAGACAAGTGGTCTCAGATATCTTAAGAAGGGGGGTTGAATTAAGATATTCCAAACTACTTCCCCAATTAAAAATCTATTTCACTTTTTATTCAAGTTATAAATTCCCTTAACAATGAACTTCTTAAATATTGATTCAAATAAAACAATTTGAATATAAATATAATGCAATAATAAACAAAGGAGATTAAGGGAAGAGAAAGTGCAAACTCAGATTTATACTGGTTCGGCCACACCCTTGTGCCTACGTCCAGTCCCCAAGCAACCCGCTTGAGAGTTCCACTATCTTGTAAATTCCTTTTACAAGTTCTAAACACACAAGGGCAATCCTTCCTTTGTGTTTAGAATTCCTTTACAACAAGAGACCCACGGTTTCTTAATCCCCTTAGAGAATTAGGAGAAGAAGAAGAATGAATCTCTCTAGAAAGAGATAGATTTTACAGATTGTGCACTCAAATAATTCCTTAATGAATTGCAATTGAATTGGCCAAGGAATTCTTAAGAGGATAAAATGATTTTGCTCTTTGAGAGGATAAACACTTGTTGTTCTGAAAAAACTCTGAGCAAATTCGTGTTATAAGTCACATATATATAGACCATTGGTGGTCATGAATAAAGCCTTTGAAAAGTTGTGACTGCTGGTAATCAATTACAACTTTTAAAATTTGAATTAAAACGTTTATTAACTGCTGGTAATCGATTACCAAAATTGTGTAATCGATTACACAGTCTAAAATTTCGAATTCAAATTTTAATAGCTGTTGTAAAGCATATTTGGCCACTGGTAATCGATTACCAGAGAGTAAATCCTTTGAAAAACACTTTTTAATTTAAATTACTTGGCCAAACCTTTTGCTAATTCAATTAGGAATTCCCGTCTTAATATTCTAGTGATCATCTTGATGTTGTGACTTGTAATCTTGAAGTATTGTCTTGAATTTAATCTTGAAAAGCCCATTTGTATCAATTGCATCATATCATCATGATCATCATCAAAACACCAAAGGCATTTGCATCTACACATCAAACCCTCCACCTTATCTTCTTGATTACATTAGATCTCAACCTAGATAGAAATCTCACACTATACAAGATCATTGCTCTCTGGTTCAACTCAACTCTCCTTATAAGGACTTCACTGCTCAGGTTTCCACCATTTATGAGCCACAATTTTATCATCAAGTTGTTCCTTTTCCAGAATGGTGCCAAGCCATGGCAGTTGAGATCAAAGCTTTGGAATCCAATAACACATGGACTTTGGTTCCTCTTCCAATTGGTAAACAATGCATTGGCTGCAGGTGGGTGTACAAAGTGAAATTCAAGCCTGATGGCACTGTGGATCGCTACAAAACTAGATTGGTAGCTAACGGTTACACATAGCAAGTTGGTATTGATTTTTTGGATACTTTTTCTCCAGTTGCTAAACTTACTTCAATTAGAGTCCTTTTGGTTGTTGCAGCTGCTAAAAACTGGCCAATCTTACAGCTTGATGTGGATAATGCCTTCTTGAATGGTGATCTATTTGAGGAAGTGTATATGGAACTTCCAAAAGGGTACACTTCAGTTGATAAAAACCTTGTTTGCAGGCTCAACAAATCCATTTATGGCCTTAGACTAGCTTCTAGACAGTGGTTTTATAAACTCTCTACAACATTAATTGAGAATGGTTTCTTTCAATCAAAGAATGACTATTCTCTTTTTACCATTGGCAAAGGTGCTTCCCTAGTTGTTCTGTTAGTCTATGTAGATGACATTTTGCTTGTTGGCCCAAGTGCTACATGTGTTCATTCTATTCAGGCCTAGGTTCAATCCTTGTTCAAACTGAAGATCCTTGGTTCCTTACAATATTTTCTGGGCCTGGAAGTTGCAAAGTCCAGCAAGGGCATTATTTTGGCTCAAAGAAAATATGCCCTTTCTCTGTTAGAGGATACTGGTTTTCTTGGTTGCAAACCATCATATCTTCCAATGGATCCAAATTTAAAGCTCAACATGCTCAGTGGTGATTTTCTGCCTTATCCCTCAATGTACAGGCGCTTACTTGGTCACCTCATGTACCTCACTATTTCAAGGCCGAATATTGTTACATTTACCGTTAACAAGCTAAGCCAATACATGCAGCATCCAAGAATACCTCATCTAGATGATGTGCATCGTCTCCTACAATACATCAAGGGCACTCCAGGTCACGGTCTTCATTTTCTAGCCAGTAACTCCTTCAACTTATCTACCTATGCAGATGCTGATTGGGGAGGGTGTTTGGACACACGCAGGTCGACATCTGGTTCATGTGTGTTTCTAGGAGATGCTTTAATATCATGGAAATAAAAAAAGCAAACTACTGTGTCTAAATCTTCAGCAGAGGCAGAATAGCGAGCTCTTTCCTCAGTTTCCAATGAAGTAATTTGGCTAAGACGATTGCTCCTGCACTTTGAGATTTCCATCCCATCTGCCATGCTTTTCTGTGATAGCAAATCTGCAATTGATCTAGCTTCTAATCCAACTCACCATGAACGATCCAAACACATTGATATTGATTATCACTTCATTTGTGAGTTAGTGCAGTCCAACAACCTTAAGCTTGCTCATGTGAAATCCCAACATCAAGTTGTTGATATCTTCACAAAGCCCTTAATGCTTCTAGCTTTCTCTTCCTTTATCCGCAAGTTGGGACTCATTAACATTTACTCTCCAACTTGAGAGGGGTATTAAAGCTCTATGCAGAAAATAGAGTTAGTTATTTTCAGTTAGAGGATAGTTAGATTAGTTAGCA
Source organism: Glycine soja (assembly GCF_004193775.1). NCBI lineage: Eukaryota > Viridiplantae > Streptophyta > Magnoliopsida > Fabales > Fabaceae > Glycine > Glycine soja. The sequence continues at coordinate 12,789,959 of NC_041014.1, read as the reverse complement.
ATTAGTTAGAGTAAAATCAGTTACTAAGTTTGTTAAGCTGGATATAGAGCACTTTGTATGCAATCTTGTATTCAACATATGATCAATAATACTTTGCAGATCCTCCTTGCTGCACAAAGCTTTCCATTAATATAAAGAAACTAAATAAAATCAAAATTATTAATTTTATAAAATAAAAAATTATATTATATTTAAGCCTTTTATGTAAAGGATGTGACGGTTACACACTTGTACCCCATAAAAGTTGGACTTAATATATATATATATATATATATATATATATATATATATATATATATGTGTGTGTGTGTGTGTGTGTGTGTGTGTGTGTGTGTGTGTGTGTGTGTGATAAATGCAAAGAAAATATAAACTTGTAAAACAGATATCAAGGGCACACCAGAGACCGGCTTACAAATCCCAGGTTTTCATAAACAAAGAAACCGAAGCGGCGGCAGAGCCGCACAGGATTGGTAAAGAGAGAGAAGAGGGATGAAAATATAAATCTATTGAAACTTGAAAGAAGTGCTTACAAAAATCTTGTTTTAGAGCACCTCTCTTCAGAAACCTGAAAAATGGCCAAATGAAAGGGTGCCTCACAACATACTTGAGGACTCCTTATATAGCCAAAAATCTAAGACCGATAGTTGCCGGTAGTTTTGACCGGGACTATTTGACTGTTTGTTTCAAGACAAGTAGTTTTGACCGGGACTTTAATGGCTATAGGACAGGTAGTATTGTCCAGCATTAATTACACATTAATTACAAACAGACGGTTTTGTGACCGAAATTAAATTTAATCTAAATAGATACCAAAACAATCATCTTCGTTTTGGTAAAAGGGGTCTTCTTCTTCTTCTTCAGCATAACTTGTTTCTTCCTTCTTTGAGGATGAACCTTCTTCTTCCTACTGTAACATTTGCAGAACTTCCTTTAGATTTTTAGTTAGGACCTCCTTTGATTTCGATCCTGCTAAAAATGCTGCCAGATGAGACTTTTGGTTCAAAAACACAGAAGTTTCTGAATCAGCTGCTTTGAGGAATTCTGGATGGGATTGGAACCAGATTGTTACTTGTTCTGGATTTGCTTTGGATGAGTCAAATTGTGTCCACCATTTTACAAATGCGTGTCTTTGTAGTGATGGATATTGGTTTATCTTTTCAGTCTTGCTGTAACGATATTGCCATGAGAAGATCCATGACAGTGCAAAGCTTGAAAAGTATTAAAGATCTGCTGGAATTCGTGATTCCTACGAATTGTATTGTCAATCAAATTGAGCAAATCCTTGTTGGACTGTTTCTGGGAATATCTCTGGGATTGGTCCAAAGAAGTCCCACCATTGCAAAAACCAATTGGGAAAATTGTAAATTGTATTGGTCTTGAAATATATCAGCCATGAATGCTTGAAGCGGGTATTTTGGTGCCAAAACACCTTAGTCCAAGCATCAACATAATCCCAATAGGTATAACCTATCAGATCAAATGGAACTGAAAATCTCTTTCCTTTGTTCAAGTCCGAACCAAAGTGTCTTGGTTGAAGAACTTTTAGTATTTGGATTGTGGAGTGGGTGTTTAATGTTTGGTCTTTTGGGTCTTTGAAATGTTTGATAGATGCTGAATTTGAATCTACCAAAATCAATTCATAAAAAGTTCTTGTCTTCAGGATGGTGGTTGGTTTGTAGTGAAATCCTAGTGGGAAAGCCTTGACCGTTGCCTTGAAGGGATTTTTGTCCCAAAATTCAGGTTCCATCTACAAAACAATTACAAATTTATTTTTATAAATATAATTGTTAGTTTGTTTGGTAGGTGGTGTTTAAGCTTTGGCTAAAGGTAGTTTCCCTTTAGGATTGGTAGCTGTTTTGGTCATTGATGCATTTTGGATCACTGTTTGTAAATTTGATTCAGATTCATCATCAGATTCTGAGGCAATGTCTGCCCAAGATTTTTTGATTATTTTTGGAAATTTGGTTATACCCATGTCTTGAAGGGCCTGAAGGGTTTCAATTGGCCATGCATAGTCGGCCGATGTTTGTTTGGCGGTTGCCGATTTGGGAGATTCCTGAGTGGATGGCTCAGGTTTGATTGAGGTAATCTGGGTTGATGACCCTTCTAAATTGGTTTTCTGGGTAGATGACCCAGCCTGGGTTGGTGACCCAGAAGAGGTTGATGATTTCTTAATTGTTGGCTCTGGAAGAGCCAGTCTGGCTCCTTTGCCTGTACTTCTTCCTCCTCTTAGGGAGATTCCCGATGCCTTAGGAGGCATTACCACTTTTCTGTAAGAATTCACGGGTAAGGTAGTCAGGTAATGAATTTGAGGTGCCCTTGATGTTTTCTATGTCAAAATCAAAGACACTTAGAATTGCTTGCCATCTTGCAAAAATTTGTTTTGAGGCAAGGTTTTTAACATCTTTTTGTAAAATATCTTTGGCTGATTTACAATCAACTCTGATTAAAAATTTTTGGTTTAATAAATCCGATTGAAATTTGGAAATGCACAAAACAATTGCTAAAACTTCCTTTTTAACAGTTGAATATTTTAATTATGCAGGATTCCAATGTTTTGATGTATATGCGATGACATGATCTTGGCCATGGACTCTTTGTTTGAGGATGCCACCATAACCTATGTCTGAAGCATCAGTTTCGACAGTTTTAAATGCCTGTGGAATAAGAAGATACAGATATTTTATGGATTGGACTTTGACTTTGATTTCTTTAACTGTTTGTGTATGGAGGTCAGACCAAGGAGGCGGATTTTTCTTTAGCCTATCATGCAATGGCTTGACAATATTGTTTAAATAGGGGACAAATTCTCCTACGTAATTTAGACAACCTAGAAATCTTTGTAACTGGGTTTTGTCTAAGATTTGGTTGGGAAATTTGCTAGCAAACTCTATTGATCTTTCTATTGGAATGATTGTACCTTGATATATATTGTGACCAAGGAATCGAATTCGAGTTTGGAAAAGATTGATTTTTGATTTGGAGACTGCCAAACCATTCTGTTTGATGATATGGATGAAGGTCTGGAGATGTTTGAAATGTTGGTCAATGTTTTGGGAAAAGATTAAAACATCATCTATTTAGACAATGACAAATTTTGAATAGGGATTAAAAATATCATTCATTAATTTTTGAAATTCTGAAGGGGCATTCTTTAGTCCGAATGGCATCACATTCCATTCATATTGCCCAAAAGGTACAGTGAACGTTGTTTTGTACCTATCTGATTCTTGGACTTGGATTTTCCAGAATCCAGATTTCATATCAAATTTTGAAAATATCTTTGCAAAATTTAATCTATTAAGTAAGTCTTTTTTGTTTGGAATAGGATACCTAATCCATTGCAATGCTTGATTTAGTGGTTTGTAATTTATGACTAAGCGGGGTGTTCCACTCTCAATCTCAGATTGTTTGTTGACATAAAAAGCCGCACAAGACCATGGGCTTTTGCTTTTCCGGATTAGGCCTTTATCAAGCAAATCCTTGATTTCCTTTTGGCAGTATTGAAGGAGTTCTTCGTTCATTTGGATTAGTCTGGCTTTTGTGGGAATTTGTTTTTCCCTAAAGTCTTTCTCATAAGGGAGATCAACAATATGTTTCTTTCTATCCCAAAATGCATGTGGCAAATCAGAACAGACAGTTGATTCAATATGATTTAATAAAGATTGAATTTTTTCTTTTACTTGGGGTTTTCCCAGTTGTATCTGAATATTATTAAAAGATACTTCTTCTTTTAAGAAGTTAATTTGATTAATCTTATTTTCTATAAGATTTATATTTCTGGAGATTGGTTTAGTAGAAAAATTAAATATAATTTTTCTTCCTAAGTAATTTGTGGTTATTCCTTCATTAGATATTTGAATAGGAAACAAGGCTCGAATGAAGGGGGTTCCTAGGATTACTTCATTCTTAATGTTTTTTACCAGAAGAAAGTTTGTGTTAATCCTAAGACCTTGGTTCTCAATGATTGCATTCGATAGCTTAAAATTAATTTTTAATTTTGAGCTGTTTGCCGTACTTAATTTTTCTGAGGTTTTCTCAAAGAATTTTGTAGGAATTAATCCTTCTAAAATGCAGTTTGAATCAGCCCCTGTGTCAAATAGGGCCATCGTTTCAAAAACAAAATCATTAATAATTATTTTTATGTTTATGTAAAATTTTTGGATTTTAATCTTGTTGATTAATCCCATAAACATATCATCTTCTAGATTTTCTAGTTGGTTTTCCTCACTGTTGTTGGTACTTTCAGAATCACTATCTTCCTAAAGCTGAGAAAGAATGATCTGATGAATTTCTTGTTGTTGATGAAGTTCTTTTACCTCTCTTTTTAGATTGTTTATCTCTGTTTGGAGATCTTGGATTGTCGTTGGTTTGGTTGAAGAATTTTCTAATCTTTTGAGTATGTTGCTTACATCAAATTTGTTGTTTGTAATAAAATCCTTTTGTCTAGGTTTTACCTCTAATGTTTTCTTGAGTTTTGCTAGAAAAACCTTCTTTTCCTGGGGGTCAGGTATGGAATTGATTGCTTCAAACAAGATATCTTGTTCTCTTGTTAGAGTATTGATTTGTCCATCATCATCATCTGTTGATGATAGTTGGTCATCTTGTTGGATTAAGTTTAGGTTTTCATCAGAAAGCACGGAGGATGAAGTTTCTGTTTCTTCCTCCGAGGTTTCTATAAGCAAATTGTTTATTTTCTCTTCAATTGCGGGTTCTGGGTTAAGGTTTCTTAACTTCTTTTTTAGTTTACAATATTTGCTAATGTGGCCTTGTTTTCCACAATTGTAGCACGTTATTTTTTATTTTATTTTTTGTTTAGGATTTTCCATTTCTCTACTGGTTGATGGTTTGTGAGAATATCTCCTCCTTGGAAATCTCTTTGTACTGACCGGTTTATTCTCATGGATTTCTTTTCTAGAGGATTGTTTTTTCTTTTGTTTTGGACAGGCCGGTAGACCAAATTGTTCGTAGAAAGAACCTAAATCTTTCTTTGTTTGAGCCTTTTCTTTGGCTAATTGCCTCTGAATTTTGTCATCCTGACAAATTTTTAAGGCTACCTTTTGGACATAAGAAATTAATTGACCATAGCTTAAACTTTCATATGGAATATCTCCATTGGCAGATTGACTACAGATTTTATCTCTAACCTTGTCTCCTAATGATTTGGGAAGACCGACTAGAAATTTTTCTTTCCAAAAAGGTTGTTGACTATCTTCTCTTGTGTAAACCCTAGTTAGGAAAGTATCTCTGTACCACCTAAAATCCGCCAAGGTTCTACACTTAAGGTTTGATAATAATTCTGCAGACCTATCTTTCCACAAGGATGGGTCTCCAATGAAATGTTGGGCTATTGTAAAAATTAATGTATTAACAGCGTCAGGAATCTCTTTATCCTCATCAATAGTAATGACTTTTTAAATGAGATCCGTCTTAACTGCACTGTAAATTTTTTATTTCTCTTCGTTAGTGAGATAATTATCCCACCATCCTTTCAGTTGTCCAGAAAATCCTACCACTAAGATATCTATAATGGTCTCTTCTAAACATTCATGGGAGGTCTGGTAAGCTGTAGCTACCATGGTCATATGTTGGAGTGTATTCATGATGTTATACTCCATTTGTGCATCTATGTTCCATTCATAGATGTTGTTTTCACTAAAACTCTTAAAATTGTTTTCACCTCTTTCTTCTAATAAAAGATCAGGGGCAGTCGGACGTTGATAATATAATTTGGAGGGTGTTTTCCAGTGTTTGGAATTAATTGGATTTATATTCTTTTCTGACACTGATCCTATCTCAGTTGTGTTATCTGAGTTTTGGTCACTATCTTCATTAATAACATTAATTAATTTGGCGGTACTCCTTGTTACCATTTTGGAAGTATTTTCCGAGGTTTGGGGAGTATCTGGAATGACCTTAAGTAAACTACCAATCTTGTTTAGTAATTCACTATGATTGTCACCTACGCCTTCAATTAAGGATTTAGTTTTTCTAAGTTCCCTAATTTTTTGTTTAGCCTTCTCACTAACTTTGAAAGGTTTGAATAAAGGTTTTTCAATGGGGATACTTGGCGAAGCTTCCTCAATTGATTTTTGTTTAGGAACTACCTTAGTTTTTATGGTTTCTCCTAAAGCTTGTAAATATTTATTGGTATAATTTGTCTGTTCCATTAGGCTCTTAATGTCTTTAGAGGTTACTTTCTCGTTGACATCTTTTGTCTTGAATGGAATTGCCATGACAGGTTTATTGTTACTGTCTTTGATATTTGGTAGTTGATATTGTGTTGTGGGAGGTAATTTCGATTGGATTAACTCACCATCCTTCACTTGCCAATTTGTTATGGCATTTGTTGTTGGATCACCTATGATGTCTTGTCTCCAAGGGTAATCTATTTCCTTTCTGATGGCATAAGCATGAAACCAATCAAAGAAAAGGACATTAATTTTGACTCTTTCGACAAATTTGTAGAACTTGTCTTGGATTTGTTTTCTGTTTGTACCCTTGTAATGTTGGAAAAACCATCTCCTTTGAGGCTCATTCTCCGGAGAATAAAAATCTTTCCTAAGGGTTTCCTTATCAATGCTAAAGTTGTCAGATAACATCATAAGGTTCCATAGAAGAGTATGTTGGGGATTGGATCAACTTTTGGTCATCCTCTTGTTCTTGGTTGTAAGTTGTTCTAGGTATGCTAGAAGTAGTGTCTAATCCTTGGAGGTTTACAGTAGGGAACTGGTTATGTGACTCAGATCTGGTTAGTCCTACTGGAATTGAACAGGTTCTAACCAAAAAAGACCTTCTGGCTGACTCATATTCAGACCTAGAGGCTTCTATCCTTGATGAAAAAGAATTTCTCCTATTGAAGGTTATCTCTACCTTTCCGGAGTTATCTTGCTTAATATGCTCTATGGTTGGAGCGGGTCGGGGAACAGACGGTGTGGCCTTATCCATAACCCATCTTTCGGGAAGAGTTACTTCATCCCATTTTATTTTTCTCGGGAGAGAAACATTAGCCTTTGTCATATCAGTGATAAACAAAGTTGTTTCTCCTTTTTGAGGTTTTAACAGGACTCTAGATGCACAAGTATTCATGACCTTGTACTGGATCCTATAAATTAAGGTTGTTGGGATTAATCCTTCTTTCATGTCAAGGCCATGAAAGTGGATGTTTAAGAACAAAGAGTCAAGAATGTTTCTGTTCATCAGACTCACTGTTTTGTTTGGATAACAATTAAAATATATTGGACCTTGTCCTAGGCAGGTTTCGACCGTTCCAATTAGGGAGTCTTCAAATTTATTATGCCTAATATCTCTTAGACACATTAAAACTGCTGCATCTATGCCCATGTCAATTAAGGGCTTGATGGCTACTTGTACACAACCGATGTGTAGATAGTTATACTTATGGTTATGTTCATAAATTGAATTTTTTGAAAGTAAATGAAATTCTTCCCCTATATCTTGTCTTAGAGGAATGTTGTTTTCTACTGTTTTGATTATGTAATCAAAGTTGTGTTTGTCCTTAATTGTTTCAGGAACGTATAGTTGATCCTGAGGGATTTCTGGAATGTTCCAGTCATCCATATTTTGATTGATATCTTCGAATCGAACTTCCTCATCGAAGAGATTGTGTTTGGGGGCGACCTCTTGGGTCTGGTTATCTTGATCACTTAATAAATTGGAATTTCTTGAAGAAGATGATGAGGAGGAATTTGATGGAAAAGAGATACGGGAAAAGAGCGTAATAGTCTAGACATGATTATAACATTCTCTAATATCTTTGCCTTCATCTGGTTCCATAGAAATATTTCCATAAGGCTATATGTTACAGAACTTCTTGGATCTGAATAAATGAAAAAGATTTTTTTTTACGGACAATATAGTTTGAACACTACTCCTATAGCCACCAGTATATTATGTCTCAATATTTTATATGAACAATACACCTTAGTCTTACTGCCCTTTCTCAACCACGGGACTTACTGTTACAGTATCATTCAACTAAAATATCAGACTGCTGTGCTTCCAGAAAATACTGTTCAAACATATACTGTTTAAATTAAAATTACTGTACATGGTTCAGATCCATAAGTTCAGTTAACATATGTCCCTTACGGACATTATTCCTACTTTCCCATTAGGCTCTGATGCCAGAGGTAATTTTCTAAAATTTATTTGTCTTTTATCAGAGGCGCTCCATGTATAATCGATGTAGGAAATGTTTTGTTTTACATCTTTTACAATTAAAATCAATGTTAATGTTAATAAAAACATATTTTGATATTACTTGTAGTTATAGAGAAAACATTCTTTACATTATCGATCATACATATAATTCATATAGAAAAATAAAAAATAATTGATACTGAATGGTGTCACTCAGGGATATCTTCATAAATAATTTTTATGCTACACTTTTTGGGTAAATAATTTTCAAAACTATCCGGTTTGGTCAAAAAGTCAAAAAGTTGAAATACAAAGGAGTGCACAAAATTCCCAATTTCTCTGCACTCTACAGAGTTTCGTAACCTAACAGTAATAATAATATATATATTGAAAACAGTAGGTACAGATTGTAACAATCACGAAGTACCATTAGGCATTTTTGGTGGAAAGAAACTGTCGGTGTCTGAAATGATAACTTTATAATTGCAAAGATTATGAAAAATTTAAATATTAGTATTATTTTATAATTGACTGTTTAAAGTAAAGAATCCGTTCAATTTATTTAAAACTTTTTTTAAGATTACTTTTGATTTATTATATTTTTAATTATTTTATTTTGATATATTAATTTTTAAAAGTTTTTATATTTTCAAAATGTATAATTTTGACTTTTTTCAATTTCCGTAAGAAACGTTAGTATTATGTTAATTTTAAAATTTTAAAAAAGGATCAAAGTGATACACTTAAAAAACATAAAAGACGAGAATAGATAAAGGATGACTTTAAACCATTTAAAATTTAAAAGTTAACATAACACTAATATTTTTAATAGAAAAATGATAAAATGATCAAAATGATATAGTTTAGAAATATAAAAAACTAAAAAACAAATTTTAAAATTTAATGTATCAAACAAAATAACTGTGTAACATAATAAATCAAAAGTGATACTAAATTTTTTTTTCTATCAAAGTTTCCTAATATCTCTTTTCACGCTTTTATATATATATTGAAAGATCACGCTAATGTTGAATTTAATAAATTTTAGAAGTTACTTCAATTTAGTGTCTGCCCACTAGATTTTGAACCACTACTCTTCAAATCAATGTAGATTGGTTCTATTGTCCTGTACTTATCAAAATTTGGAGTTGACTAACATCAGGGTGGACGTAGTTAGGATGAGTTCCTCGATCTCCCACGTCAGATTCGGTGTCTTCCACCAGGGAAACACGAGGGGAGCCTGCAAAACAAAGGGTTTCGACGCTCAAGTATGTGAGTGAGTTGAGAATTAATAAGAATGAGAGATAGTACCTGGTATTTATAGCGTTGGATGGGAGTCTCGGGTCCTTGATTGTTGGGGTTGTTACAGTAGCATAACAACTCTTATAGATAATTTATGGGTACTAGATAAGTGGAATGCTTGTAATTTGAAAAGAGGATAATAACATTATCATTAAAATTCAAATATATTCATATATTAACAACTTGTCGAGGTAATAGCCCAACTGCTGAGGGAGTAGCATTCGTGCTTTTGTACTAGGGCTAACATGTGTATTTTAACGCCACATCACTTGCCATGTAGATTTTGTGGACCCCAAACAGTACATAAGCCCCCTAAGCTTTGAGTCCAGCTTGTTGGCGAAAGAGGTTGTCCGGTGTCGAGGTTGGTAACCCCGACTTTTGAAGGTTGCAAGTTTATCAAGCCCCCCAGCCTGAACAAATGTTGTTCAGGTTGGATCTTGCTAAGTTGTTGAGGGTGAGCATGCTTTTCGTCCCTTTGGGTAGAGTTAGGTGTTATATGTGGGAGGCCCCTATTTTGGACAATTTAGCCCTTTTTGACTGTTAGAAGGTCACTAAAAGAGAGATGTTTCGTTTTCCTTCTGATGAGAATCCTAAAACTGCCCAAATACAGAGACCTATGACTAGGAGTAGGACCAAACAGTCAGTGGATACCCTCCAACAAATGGTAGCAGGCATACTTAACAAGGCCCAAGTGGAGAAGGATGAAGGCCCGAAGGCAGAGGCACTACCAAGAATATTAATTATTGTTGAAGACCTAGACTAATTTGAAGACCCATGCTAAATATGTTCTTTTTTTATTTATAATTTTTCTTGTTGTGATTTTGGCCCAAACTGTTTTGAAGGACCATGTCTATTTCTATTTTTTCGTTCAGATGCACTATATGTATGGATTTCGTTTTCAATAGAAGCACTTTTGTCATTTAATAAAATTTTGTGAGAACTTCTCTTTAGGTTCCTTGCTGAACCAATCTCGGACTTATCAAGGTAATCCTTGTGGCGTCTACCTTGACTTATCTTCCCTCCCTGGAAGTGGCGTCAACCTAAACTTTGTGACCTGTATCAAGCGATCCGCTCCTAGTTAGGATCACATCATCTGGTATTAGAGCTTCGGCTCTTGATACAGGTTCTATCCTATCCAATTCTTTTTCTTTGTAATTTGTCTCAAATTCGTGTTTTGTCATTGTTTTGTTATTTGCATTCTTGTTTGCGACTTGTTGGGTTCTTGTTTGTGTTCTTGTTTTCGTTCTTATTCTTGTCCTTGTTACGTTCTTGTTCTTGTTCTTGTTCTTGTCTTTTCTTGTTTCTTTCAGATTCTGTGTCAAAAAAAAAATTGTTTCAAATTCTATTACAAATTCTGTTTGGGGACAATTTGGCTTACTGGAAGAATTTAGAGGTTTAGGGTTTAGTAGGCACTTGAATCTATTTGCCTATTTTCCTATTGAACAAGTTTCCTAATTGCCTAAACTATCCTAGACAAATTTGAAAAGAAAGCATTATAAAAAAAAGTTGCAGAAAGTTTGAAAAAAAAAGGAAAAGAAGAAAATGGGTGTTTGATATTTGAACGCGGATTTGAGGCAATTAGAGGCATTTTTTGGCAAAAAACGTAGTCCTTTGGTGTTTTCCCAGACATTCTCCTCTAAATTCTGAGCGTTTTGACATATAGTAGGCCTCAAACAAACAACCGTAGCAAAAGTTATGACTATTTGAAGTTTACATGTCATCTTCGTTATTTCAGTTCTCTTCTTCTCTATGATTAAGTAACTTCTTTGTTTCTTCTATTTGTTAACCAAATTTGTTATCAAAATCAAATCTGCTATCCAAAATTAAATCTTTTATCCAAAATAAAATATGTTATCCAAATCAAATCTATTATCCAAATCAATTCTGTTATCCAAAATCAAATCTGTTATCCACATCAAATCTGTTATCCAAATCAATTTTGTTATCCAAATCAAATCTGTTACTAAGTTTTTTATAATTAAACTATCTTTCCTATTATATTACCTTGTATGTTTAATTTGATTCATCCAGAAACTTAAGGAGTGAGTGGTAAAAGGCAAGAGTGAAAAACATCACACAAAAGCCTATATTAAGAGCATCAAACACAAGTGTACTACCATCAAAGAGAGAAACACGTGAGTAGATTGTGGTGAGGTCCTGAAATCTTTGTTTAAAATTACTGTAGATTTTCTTCTATTTTAATTATGGTAGGAGATGGTGATGGTGGTGGTGAATATCATCAATTGGATGGAACTCAGCGTCTGTTATTGGACATAATGACTACACAGATGCAACGATTGTTGAACCGTAACAATGAAGAGCTCTATGGACAAATAGAAGGTCCGGAGAACCAACTGAATCAGAATACTGGAAGGCATTTTGGTGGGAACAGAGTGGGCAATGTTGGACCCAGGCAAAACAAAATGGAGGGAGTAAAACTCAATGTACCCCCTTTCGAAGGCAAGAGTGACCCAGACGCCTACCTTGATTGGGAGATGAAGATTGAGCATGTATTCTCCTACAATGATTATACTGAAGAATAGAAGGTGAAGTTAGCAGTAGCTGAATTCTCAGACTATGCCTTTGTTTGGTGGAATAAAAATCAAAGAGAGATGATGAGAGAAGAGTGGCGGGAGATAGATAGATGGACTGGGATGAGAAGGGTTATGCGAAAAAGGTATGTTCCAACTAGCTACAAGAGAACCATGCGATAGAAACTCCCAAGGCTGTCCCAGGGAAGTTTGACTATGGACGAGTACTACAAGGAGGTGAAGATGGCCCTAGTGAGGGCCAACATTGAAGAGGAAACTGAGGACACAATGGCTCATTTTCTGAGTGGCCTAAATCCTAACATTAGAGATGTTGTTGAATTACAAGCGTATGTGGAATTGGATGATTTATTGCATAAGGCAGTCCAGGTTGAACAACAACTGAAGAGGAAAATTGTAGCAAGAAGGAACTCATCCAACAATTTCAACCAGAGTTGGACCAACAAATCCAACAAGGAGGAAGGCAACTTGTCTAGTCCACATGGAAAGTTAGTAGTGTCCAATGCTAAAACCAAGCATAATTCTACCTCATCATCCAACACCAATACCAGAAACATAAAATGCTTCAAATGCATAGGCAGAGGACATATTGCTTCTGACTGTCCAACCAGGAGGACCATGATCATGAAGGCAGATGGAGAAATCACCAGTGAATCTGAAATCAGTGAAGAAGAAGTGGAAGAAGAGCTTGAGGAGGAAGCTATGTAGGGTGATATGCTAATGGTGAGAAGGCTCTTGGGAAGTCAGATGCAGCCACTGGACGACACCCAAAGAGAAAATATTTTCCACCCCAAATGCACAATTAATGGTAAGCTTTGCTCTTTAATTGTTAATGGAGGAAGTTGTACCAATGTTGCAAGTTCCAAGTTAGTGTCCAAACTAAATTTGGATACTAAGCCCCATCCTAGGACATACAGACTTCAGTGGCTTAGTGAAGATGAAGAGGTAAAAGTGACTCATCAGGTTGCGGTGTGTTTCACCATTGGAAGATACAATGATAGGGTGTTGTGTGATGTGGTTTCAATGGAGGTGACTAATATATTGTTGGGAAGACCATGGCAGTATGACACTAAAGCAGTGCATTATGGCTTCACCAACAAGATTTCTTTCAAGCACCATGACCAAAAAATTATTCTTAAACCTCTATCCCCTAGAGAAGTGTGTGATTATCAAATCAGAATGAGAGAAAAGAGAGAACAAGAGAAAGAAAAAAGTGAGGCACCAAAGAGGAATAGGAAAAAGAAGAGTGATACACATGAGAGAAATAGTGATACATATGAGAGAAAAAGTGATACACATGAGAGAAAATTTGATTGTTTAGCAAAGGCAAGTGAAGTGAGGAAAGTCTTACTTGCTTGTGAACCACTCTATCTATATGAATGGCTGATTATGCCCTTTGGGCTGACCAATGCTCTTAGCACATTCATGAGATTAATGAACCATGTGTTAAGGGAATTTCTAGGAAAATTGGTTGTGGTTTATTTTGATGATATATTGATTTATAGAAAATTCCATGACAAACATCTTGTGCGTTTAAGGAGAGTTTTAGAGGCCCTTAGGCGTGAGAGCTTGTATGCTAACATGGATAAATGTGTGTTTTGTATGGACCATGTAGTTTTCCTTGGTTATGTTGTTAGTTCACAGGGAGTGCAGGTTGATCAAGAAAAGGTGAAACTCATTCAAGAATGGCCAACCCCCAAAACTATTGGTGAGGTAAGAAGCTTTCATGGTTTGGCAAGTCTCTATAGGAGAACATTGTGGGGTAAGGTTGGAACAAAGCTGCTTATTGGATTTCCCCTACAGTTACTTTTTGGTTCAATTTTTCATTATACAAATATGTTAAAGGGAAATCCGGTTTGCCGGAAAGCACACCGGATCGTCAAGTATTTAAAATTAAAACAGATGAATCCGAGTATCGAACTCAGGGAACTAGTCTTAGACAGGGTTAAATTCATAAATAAGGCATTGTTGAAAGAAACATTGATAATTGATGATTTAGAACAGAGTTAAACTAAGTCTAGGCTAAAAAAAGTAAAAATGCAAGTAAGTAAGATTGACAGTAGTAGGTAAAGGTGTTGGGTCTTTCTAACAAACCAGCTGATGTATATAAAGATGTTTCTCTAATCAATCATGCTTTTATGTTCTATGTTGTAGCCTAAATTACTAAACCTCGATCACTAGTTAGACTGAATCAATCCAAGCTTCATCCTCAGATCCCTCTTGTTGGACTAGGCTTAATTTAGACAACCCTCTTAGGTTTAGACTACCTTAAACTAAGCTTCGTCCTCATATCCCTCATGTAAGACTAGACTCAGCTCAAGTAGCTTACGAAAGTTTAGCATAATGTAGCCTAAGCTTCGTCCGCAGATCCCTCATGTAAGACTAGGCCTAAACTAAACAATATTATTGTAACAACATAATTAAAACCAAAACTTAACCCACAGATACCTCATGTAAGGTTAAGTTTCGATCCTGCTTCAATCAAGTTCTAAGGCAACAGTACATTTCCCAATGCTAAAGTCACCTAACTGTGCACACAAATGGGTGATCAGACCAAAAGCATACAAACATCAAGCATTGAACACAGAAAACACAATCAATTAGATATTATGTATTTACATCAGTTGTTCATTAGAAATCCTCAACTAGGGTGTTCAGCTAGCCATTACAAAGAAACCCTAACAATAAATGAGCTTACAAAACCTAGGTATCTCTGCAAAAGCTGTTCCTCTTTGATGCTTCTAGGGCTCTTTTCCCGAAATAGGCACTATGGCTGCTCTGGAATCTGTGCCAATCTTTTGCTTTGTAAAAGTCTACCCTAATTGATGTAAGCTCCATTGGAGCTTGTAGGCCTAGGATCTTCTTCATCAACGGATTCCTTTGCTTCTTGGAAGATGAATGGCAGTGGAATGGAGAAGGAAGAGAGAGAGGAGATGCCACTTCAAGGAGAAGATGAGTCTAGAAGAAGCTCACCGCCATAAGAGGTCATGGATAAGAGCTTGGAGGAAGAAGGAGATGAATGAAAGGAGAGGAAGAGAAGAACACAAAATTTTGTGCTCTAAAAGAGCTCTGAAATCTGAAGTTTAATTTTCAAATGATCAAAGTTGAAAAAATGCACACATATGACCTCTATTTATAGCCTAAGTGTCACACAAAATTGGAGGGAAATTTGAATTTCAATTCAAATTTCACTTGAATTTGAAATTGAATTTGTGGAGCCAAAATTTCACTAATTATGATTAGTGAATTTTATTTATGGTTCAGCCCACTAATCCAAGATCAATTCCAAGATTCTCCACTAAGTGCGCTTAGGTGTCATGAGGCATGTAAAGCATGAAGGACATGCACAAAGTGTGACTATATGATGTGGCAATGAGGTGTAGTAAGAAAATGCTTACCTCCCCCTCTAAAATTTAATTGGATTGGGCTTCTACCAATTCAATTAAATTTATTTCCCAACACACACATGAAATATTCACTTAGTGCATGTGGAATTACAAAACTACCCCTAATACAAAAACTAGTCTAGGTGCCCTAAAATACAAGGGCTGAAAAATCCTATATTTCTAGGATACCCTAGCTACATTATGGAGCCCTAAATACAAGGACCAAATATAATGACATCCTAGTCTAATATGTACAAAGATAATTGGACCTAACCTTGGCCCGTGGACTCAGAAATCTACTCTGGGGTTCATGAGAACCCTAGGGCCTTCTTTAGCAACTCTAGTCCAATCCTCTAGGAGCCTCTTGCTCATGGCTCTAGTGACTGGTCCCTTCCTAGGGAGGATTGCATCACTAATTATGCACAAGACAGGCTTTAAATAGGCCCTAAAATTGCAACGTTGTGCTTAGTGCCACCTTCGTGCTTAGCGCGAGTAAGTGGAATTGGGCTTAGTGCCAGTCTCGCGCTTAGCCTGGCTGAAGGCACCTGCTGGGCTTAGCGCACTGATCTCACACTTAGCGTGGGGCTTTGATGCTGATGCTCTTCCAGATTCTCCTTTGCGCTAAGCACTCTAAAGCTGCGCTTAGCGATGGATAAGCGCTTAGCCCAACTGCTGAGCTTAGTCCAACTATTACTTTTTACAATTCAAAACTTAGCCTCTTTTTCACCTGAAAATGCACAGGTTTCATCATTAAATCCAATGGAAATGTTCTAGAGACAGTGTTAACCATAAAACAAGATTAATTTACTAAATTTACTCCAAAATAACCATAAATTGGGGAACTATACAAGCTTTGGAAAATTATTTCTATACAAAAGTTAGTCGTATAGAGCGACTAACATTCCTCAACAATTTCTTCAAGTGCAACTAAATCATCAACTGGTTCCAGTGCCAGTTCATTAGCCAGCTATTGTTTAAATCCCTCCACCTTCTAATCAGCTCTACTTTCCTCCGCTTGGATAACCATTTTGCTTCTAGTCATCACAACTTTGCACTCTTCTTTAGGATTTTTCTCTGTGTTTGTTGTAAAGTTGTTTGATGATCTTTCAGCTAACTGCTTTGCAAGCTGACCCACCTAGACTTCTAGATTCTTAATTGCTGACTCGGTGCTCTTTTGGTTAGACATTGACACTTGCATGAATTGAGCTAGAGTCTCTTCCAGCTTTGTGGTTCGATCATAAAGACTTGGCATCTGCTGTTATGGCCTTGTAGATGAACCACCCTGGTCTATGTTGAATTGGTTACCAGGGTGATTTTGCCACTGTCTCTACTATTGATACTGCTGGTTGTTTTGAAATCCTGAAAATCCACTTGTATTGAAGTTGCTTCTAGGCTGATTCCCGATATAATTGACTTCATGTGCAATTTGCTCTTCATTAGGGATACAACATCCAGATTCATGAGCTCCACCATAAATTGTACATCCTGCAACTTGCAAAATAGAAGAATGTGAAGTTTGTGCAGAATGAAGCTGAGTTGGCAACTTACTGAGTGTTTCTATTAATGTCTCTAGTTGCTTGGACAACAACTTGTTTTGTGCCAATAGAGCGTCCTGTGAGGTTAGCTCTAATAAACTCTTCTTAGTAAGAATGTGGGCTCGGTCTCTCAGAATGGTAATGTCACTAACAACCATACTTTCAATTAAGTCCATTGCTTCATCGGGGGTCTTCATTTTGATCTTACCCCTAGCTGAAGCATCCAAGAGCTGCTTAGATTGTGGTCTCAACCCATCTATAAATATGTTGAGTTTTATTGGTTCTGAAAAACCGTGAGTGGGAGTCTTCCGCAATAAACCTCTAAATCTTTCAAGTGCCTCACTCAACAATTCATCTGGAAACTGGTGGAAGGAAGAGATGGCAGCTTTGCCTTCTACAGTCTTCGATTCAGGGAAGTACTTCTTTAAGAACTTTTCTACCACTTCATCCCATGACTTCAGACTGTTTCCTTTAAAAGAATGAAGCCACCTCTTAGCTTCTCCAGATAAAGAAAATGAGAACAAACTCAACCTGATTGCATCCGCAGGCACACCCGCCAACCTAATAGTATTGCATATCTCTATATAGGTGGCCAAGTGAGCATTAGGGTCTTCATTGGGTAGACCATGAAACAGATTATTCTGAATTAGCTGTATCAAAGAAGGAGGATATGTAATTGTCTGAGCTTGAACTTCTGGCTATGCAATACTAGTGAAAAATTGTGGCACAGTAGAACTTGAATAATCCTCCAGTGTTACTTTTCTTGGCTCTTCAGCCATGATTGTGTCTTCAATAGGTTCTATATGAGAATGCCCTGCAATAGGAAAACTAGAAGATGCCTCGGAAGATTGAGGTTCTTCTTCTGGAGTTGCTGCTGCTTCTAAATCCTGCAAAAATTTTCTAATTCTCGCTGAATTACGACTTCTACAAGTGGCGTTAATCTCCAAATTAATGGGAATCAAATCACCTACAGTAGATCTTCTTTGCATACAAGAAAACGGAACAACAATTATCCAGTTCAAAAGAACAATAAATGTACAGTAACTAAAATATGAACAAAAGAATCAATGAATCAAAGAGAAAAATATAAAGCAATGTCGTAAAACTGAACTAAACTCTTCTTGAATCTAGCTCCCTGACAACGGCGCCATAAATACTTTGTTGGATTTCCCCTGCAGTTACTTTTTGATCCAATTTTTCTTTATACAAATATGTTCAAGGGAAATCCAGTTTGCCGGAAAACGCACCGGATCGTCAAGTATTTAAATTTAAAATGGATGAATCCAAGTAAGTAAGATTGACAGTAGTAGGTAAAGGTGTTGGGTCTTTCTAATAAACCAGCTGATGTATATAAAGATGTTTCTCTAATCAATCATGCTTTTGTGTTCTATGTTGTAGCCTAAATTACTAAATCTTGATCCCTAGTTAGACTGAATCAATCCAAGCTTCGTCCTCAGATCCCTCTTGTTGGACTAGACTTAGCTTAAATAGCTTACGAAAGTTTAGACTAATTTAGCCTAAGCTTTGTCCTCAGATCTCTCTTGTTGGACTAGAATTAGACCAAACAACATTATTGTGACAACATATTTAAAACTAAAACTTAATCCGCAGATCCCTCATTTAAGACTAAGTTCCAATCCTACTTCATTCAAGTTCTAAGGCAACAGTACATTTCCCAATGCTAAAGTCACCTAACCAGGCACACAAATGGTTGATCAGACCAAGAGCATACAAACTTTAAGCACTAAAAGAAGCATTGAACACAAGAAACACAATCAATTAGATATTAAAGTAATTACATCAGTTGTTCTTTAGAAATCCCCAACAAGGGTGTTTAGCCAGCCATTACAGAAAAACCCCTAACAATAATGAGATTACAAAACCTAGGTATCTCTACAAATGTTGCTCCTCTTGCTACCTCTAGAGCTCTATTCCCAAAATAGGCACTGTGGTGTGCTCTGGAATTCTGTGTCAATCTTCTATCTTCAGGGTGTCAAATCTGTACCCTAGTTCTGCACAAGATAGGCTTTAAATAGGCTCTGAATTTGTGATGTTGCGCTTAATGCCACCATCGCTCTTAGCGCAAGTAAGTGGATTTGAGCTTAGTGCCAGTCGTGCACTGAGCCTGGCTGAAGACAACTGTTGCGCTTAGCGCACTGATCTCGCGCTTAGCGTGCGGCCTTGATATTGATGCTCTGCCAGATTCTTCTGTTGCGCTAAGCACGCTGAAGTTGCGCTTAGCGGTGGATGCACGCTTAGCCCACTGATAAGCTAAGTTCAACTGTCACTTTTAGCACTTCATGACTTAGCCTCTTTTTCACCTGAAATTGCACAAATTTCATCATTAAATTCAATGGAAATATTCTAGAGACAATTTTAACAATAAAACAAGATTTATTTACAAACTCCTACAAAAATAACCATAAATTAGGAAACTATACAAGTTTTGGAAAATGTTTTCTATACAAAAGTTAGTCGTATAAGACGACTAACACTGGTTTTTTCCACCACATGCCTTCCTTAAACCGATGGCCAAACTGAGGTAGTAAATCGAACTTTGTCTTCTCTTCTTAGAGTTGTGATTAAAAAGAATATATAGAGTTGGGAAGAATGTCTGCCTCATGTTGAATTTGCATAGAATAGGGTTGTACATAGCACTATACAACATTCTCCATTCAAAGTAGTGTATGGTTTTAACCCCTTGACTCCTCTTGAATTGTTACCATTGCCTAACATTTTTTAATTTAAGCATAAGGATCCATGGCTAAAGTTAAGTATGTGAAAATATTGCATGAGCAGGTGAAGGCTCAAATTGCAAAGAAGGATGAAAGTTATGTCAAGCAAGCCAACAAGAACAGGAAGGAAGTGGTACTTGAACCAGGTGATTGGGTTTGGGTACACATGAGGAAAGAGAGGTTTCCTAAACAAAGAAAGTCCAAACTTCAATCTAGAGGAGATAGACCTTTCCAAGTACTAGAGAGGATCAATGACAATGCTTAAAGGATTGATATTTCAGGTGAGTATGGAGTAAGTTCTTCATTTAATGTTGCTAACTTCACTCAATTTGTTGCAGGTAATGATTTTGAACATTTGAGGGCAAATTCTTTCCAAGAAGGAGGGGAACGATGAGAATCCTAAAACTGCCCAAATACAGGGACCTATGACCAGGAGTAGGACCAAACAGTCAGTGGATACCCTCCAACAAATGGTAGCAGACATACTTAAAAGGGCCCAAGTGGAAAAGGATAAGGCCCAAAGGCAAAGGCACTACCAAGAATATTAATTGTTGCTGAAGGCCCAGACTAATTTGAAGGCTCATGCCAAATATGTTCTTTTTTATTTATAATTTTTCTCGTTGTGATTTTGGCCCAAACTGTTTTGAAGGCCCATGTCCATTTCTATCTTTTCGTTCAAATACACTATATGTATGGATTTCATTTTCAATAGAAGCACTTTTGGCATTTAATATAATTTTGTGAGAACTTCTCTCTGGGTTTCTCGCTAAACCAATCTCGGACTTATCATGGTAATCCTTGTGGTGTCTAGCTTGACTTATCTTCCCTCTTTGGAAGTGGCGTCAACCCAAAATCTATGACCTATATCAAGTGATCCCCTCCTAGTAAGGAACACGTCACCTTCTGACTGGGTGTGTGGTATGCATGCACGTTACTTTTGTACACGTGTTGCCTTATGTGAGGGCACGTCTTAAAGACGCATTCGTGGGTTGGTGGAGTTATGCCGTGGCACGAAATTTTAGGGTGTCGTTTCAACTCCTACCAATTACTAAAGGGTCGCGTCCTTGTTTAAATGGTGTGTACGTTAGGTTTCATCATCATCACGCTTAAGCACCTTTTTTTCCCTTGTCTCCGCAACTTCTTGCTCCAGAGCTTTCTTCCGGCTTTCTTCTTCATTCCAGGTACTCTTCATTTCTAGTTATGTTTTTTGTTTCTGATTTTGATTTGGGTATAGGTGGAAGCGATTCAGGGGGTTCCATCCAACAACCCCTGGTGGAACAGAAGGTTGTCCCATCGATGATTCCTCATCGGAGGAGACACATCGTGAGGCTTCCGACAGCAGGTCCTCTTCCATCGAGAGGTTAGTAGATTTGTGCCATGCCAAAGAGGGTAGCTCTCGGCCCCGTGAAAGGGTGGGACCCTTTGTTGCTCCTTTGGAAAAGGAACCTATCCCTATCATGACAATCCTTCCCTCTTTTCCTTCGACAGCTATAGGAAGGGGTGACGGTGGTCTTGTTAGGATTTTTCCTCGTAATAGGCATAGCCGTAGTGCTGGGACATCCCCACCTCCTCCCTTTGTTGTTGGTTACAAGTGGGTGAGGGACGATGTCCTGAAGTATTGCTCCTTAGTAACATTTATTGTGAGCGTCGGGGCTCTTTGGGGCCAGTTGGAGCTAGCTAAACTAGGAGATTCCCACAAGATGGGGAATCTCGTTTCCCTTTTTATTGGTAGTCGGACCCCTAAAGATTCAAATCCTTTGCTGAGGATCTAATGACCCTGAAGGAGAAGGTTGACAAGGCCCTTCTAGAGCAATTGCCAGCTTAGTTGGACGCTCGGGCCATCCTGTCACTTCCTTCGGCAAACGAACCACTTACTATTTTGGATGGTAAATCATTTTACCTTCCCATTTTTTGTGTTTGTTTTGGCATGACTCTCTCTAAGTTGATTTGTTTTCATTTGTTTTGCAGGTATAATGGGAGATTTCGAATGGCAATCCTTAGTAAAATAGGTCGGACCTGCTGGGGAGGGAGGTCAAACTAAGGTCAGAGTTGACCCTCCTCGACTTTCTGAAGTTGACAAGGCTGTAGTTGTTGAGGTTATACCCAACGTGCCGCCACCTCATCCAACCAAGAGAAAACACAATGAAGGGGTTGGGGGTCCAGTCAACGCAAGAAGTCAAGGGCCCCCTTCAGTCTCTAAGCTATGAAATAAGCTACCAAGTTGATGTCTGATTCGAGTCCCCCTTCTCCCGCCCGCTCTCTGGGTCCACCTTCGACCTCTTCGACTGTTCAAGTTCTTGCTACCATCGCGGATGTTTCCAACAATGAAAGGGTTGGGGGTCCAGTCAACGCAAGAAGTCAAGGACCCCCTTCAGTCTCTGAGCTATGAAATAGGCTACCAAGTTGATGTCTAATTCGAGTCCCCCTTCTCCCGCCTGCTCTCTGGGTCCACCTTCGACCTCTTTGAATGTTCAAGTTCTTGCTACCATCGCGGATGTTTCCAACCCTCTAGTAACTTCGCCCACTCAGGCAGTTCCCGCTCCTCCTTCCTCTGCACTTGCTATGCCAACCCCCTCGACTCCTCCTGCTACTACTACTCTTTCTTCCACTATCATGCCACTACTTAGTGTTGGTGTGGCGACTATGAGCGTTTCAACAAACCTACCTCCTTCTTCTTCTACCTTTCCAATTTCAACTCCGATTGTCTTGCCGTCAGTGATGCCTACCCCCTCTTCTCACCCAAGTGTATCACTAGACCATGTTTACACTTCTCGTGACACAAATTCAATGTGGAGCATGGGCTACAGACCAGAGCAAAGGACTCTTACTATCTTTGTGTCCCCTTTTGACCAAAATCTCATTCGATCAATTGGGGTACAAAACTCTACTGATTTTGCGAAGGTCTTCCTCCAAAGGAGTTTGGAGATTTTGGAGAAGAATGGACAAAGGCATAAGGAAGCTCTAAACAAAGTTACATCTCTAGAGGCTGAGGTTACCAAATGGAGAGCCACTACTTGGATTGTATGGAGAGTGAAGTGTCCCAAGGTGGCTAACGCTATTGTCGCCCTTGCTGAGGCTATTAAGTCTAACCACCGGTTATCATCCAAGGTCAGCAACGTTCTTGCTAATTTATTGCACATTAGAGTGGATGGTGATTAGGTGTTTGGACACTATAAAGAGTTGTTGTAAAAGAGGAATGATTTGGCAAGCAAGGTTGAGCGTACTACTGAAGAGAAAGAAGAGTTTATTGTGGCAGTGGTTGAGTATGCTAAGGTGATTGTTGAACTGCAAGCCTGACTGAAAGAGTCAGTGTCCATACTAAAGGAGTCTAAGCTATAGGTGACGAAGAAGAGGGAAACAAGCAAAGATCTTGAAGAGGAGTTGCTAGTGTTTAAGAAGGAGGTCCTGGAGAAATACGAGAAGGGATTCTACAAGGACGTCAGGCAGGCCAGGTTCTTCACTAAAGGTCTTGACTTAGATCTTTTTGACCTATTTAAGGATGTGATGGACGATGAACTACTTGATGAATAAGAGATTGCTACTGGGGAGGAAGATGTTGGAAAAGAAGAAGATGGGGCCAATGTTTAGGTCGTGCTTTCTTTGCTTTTTCTTTATTTTGTTGGTTTTATTGTCATACTAGCCTCGTAACTTTGACAATATATCTTTAATACATTTCCTTTATATCGTTGCTATCACTTGCTATATCACAAATTTACTTGCATATTTGATCTTTGATACTCATCGTAGAGTGATGAGAGTGGTTCTTTGTTTATGCACAATTTCACCTTTCTTGACAGGTTTGTATGAAATGGAGAACGAGATAACGTCTAATCATCTTGGTTTTGATTTCAACTTGGTTGAAGGTCTTGGCAATCAACTTGGTAGTGTTCCCTTATCGCTTTGCAGAGTTTCTCACCTAAGGTTGTGAGGACTTACTTTGATTTCAACTTGGTTAAAAGTCTTGCCATTCAACCCAGGGGTGCTCACTTTTCGCTTTGAGGAGCTTCTTAGCTAAGGTCATAGTGACTTACTTGAGCTTTTTACCAAGGGCGGAAGGCTCACCAAGGGGGGACCTTAGGTTTCCTTCTCCCATAATTATTCCCTTATTGTTGTCTCCAAAAGTGTCATATCCTCCTTCCTTTAACACAAAGTCAGTAAATCTGGACTTGTCACCCGACATGTGCCTAGAGCAGTCACTATCCAAATATCATAGTAAGTTTCTTGCTTTTAGGCACACCTACAATTCAAAATTAATTAGAGAGGTGGTACCCAATTGAGGTTGGTTCCAATGGGGTTAATTTCTACAATTAAATCTTTAGGAATCCAAACGCATTTACCTTTAGGAACATCAAATCTCCTAACCATTTGTAACATGTGTGCCCTTTTTTCATGCCATAATGACAAGTTTTTGCTTTACACTCATAATGCACTATGTTTTTCTTTTTGGAGACTTTGTTTGGATTCACCTTTTTGGAAGATGCAAACTTGGTTTTCTTTGAAAAAGAAATTTGCTTGTTATACCCCAAACCAGTCTTATCAATAATATGATTTTGCACACTGAGCAGGTGACTAAGGTCACTTTTTCCTTTGTTCATTTTTCTAAAAAGATCTTTAAGATAGGAAAGCTCAGTTTGCAACTTCATACGTTCTTCATTGTAATCCTTTTTGAACTTTCCAAACTCAATTTGCAAAGATTTGTAATCATCCATATTAAGAGAAGTAGAAGCAGAAACAGATGCAGTGGCTTTATAACTTGAAACAAGTTTTTCATTTTCTTGTCTCAATTTTTCCAGTTCACTTTGTGTTGAAGACAATTTAGTGTTATGAAATTTTAGAGCGCTTCTCAGCTTATTGTTTAAAATAGCATGCCTTTGCGCTTCTTCATGCATTTCATTAAATGCTTCCAAAACTTCTTCAAATTCAGAATTTACCTCATTTTCTTCAATGGTTGAGTAGTCATTCATTGAATTATCCATCAAACATACATTTGAAACTTCTTCTTCACTAGAAGAATCGGAGGATGTGGATACATTGTCTTCCCAAGCTATGTAGGCCTTTTTCTATTTTCTATCCTTCTTTTTTTTTTCTTTTTAGCAAGGTTTTTTCTAAGGTAGATAGGATATTTTTATTTGATGTGGCCTTGTTTCCT
This sequence comes from Glycine soja, assembly GCF_004193775.1. NCBI lineage: Eukaryota > Viridiplantae > Streptophyta > Magnoliopsida > Fabales > Fabaceae > Glycine > Glycine soja. The sequence goes on along the minus strand of NC_041014.1, from coordinate 12,765,140 downwards.
GCATTCGAAACGTGTGAAGGTGTTGTTGTTACTTTCTACTTTCTTTGAAGGTTTAGAGAATTTTTTGTCTTTGAATCATTTGAGAAATTTCCCAAACTTCTTTACCACCAAGCTTAAATTCTCTGCATCTTCGTAATCATTAGAGCTTTCTTTGCAATCTTCCTTTGAAGAACTAACCTTAAGTGCAATTCCTTTTCTTTTCTTTTTTGTTTCTTCTGCATGAGACTGTTGAATCAACTCATGTTCATATGAAAGAAATTTTCCGAAGAGAACTTCCATCAACATTGATGTCAAGTCCTTAGATTCCTTGATCGCTTTGATCTTTGGTTCCCAAGTTCTTGTAAGACAATTGAGGATCTTGATGTTTAGCTCATCATCTTCAAATGTTTTTCCAAGACCAAGCAAGTGATTCACAAAATGGGAGAATCTTGTTTGAAGTTCTGAAATGGTTTCACCGTTCTTTATTTGGAAAGCTTCATATTCAGATACAAGAGTTTGTTCTCTTTCTCTTCTTACATTCGTAATGCCTTCATGAGTGACTTCAAGCATTTTTCATATTTTCTTTGCACTTATTCACCTTGCAGTTCAAAAAAATTCATCACAAGATAAACCGAAAGTTAAATTATTTTTAGCTTTTTTATCATCTTGCACTTTTTTTCTCATCATCTTTCATCTCACCCCATTCTTTAGGCACCAATTCACCATTCACTTCTTTAGTTGGTATAAATGATGTGAATGTATGAATATAGGTTTTTGATGATGCCGAAGTATAATCAAACAAAATTGCTTCAAGAAACATTCAAGGTTAAACAAATAGAGATTGCTTCAAGATTAAATCAAGACCAAGAAAACAAAGATCAAGAAGAAAGCTAAGTCTTAGTCTATCTTTGTTAAAAGAGTCTCTTAGTGATTGCAAAGGTTTGGCCTCACAACATAGTTTTTAAATTGATTATAAAATGGTTTTAGAATATTTTTAACATTTTCTGAAAAAGATATTTTTTTCACTAGTAATCGATTACCAGAAGTAAAGTTATTTTAAAAGGCTTTTTCAGAAAGTTTGAAATTTGAAATTTGAAAATTTGAAAATTTGAAAAATTTCAGAAAAGCTTTTTGAAAAGACACATCTCTTCAAACCATTTTGGAAAGGCACAATGGGTCTATATATATGTGTGTCTGACTTCGAAAAGAAAGATAGAGAGTTTTCAAAGAGAATTTAATTGTCAAATGCTCTCCAAACAACTCTTGGTCAAACACTTGCAAATCTATTGAGAATTCTGTAGAAGCAAGCTTCATTGCTTGATAATGATGAATCAAGATTGATTCAAGGTGTTTTGATGATAACAAAGATGATGACAAAAAGCCCATGAGAATGATTTCAAGATTGAGTCAAGAACAATTCAAGAATCAGGAGAAAGATTCAAGACAAGTTTCAAGTTTTCAAGAATCAAGAATCAAGAATCAAGAATAATCAAGATCAAGATTCAAGACTCAAGATTCAAGAATCAAGAAAAGGCTCAATCAAGATAAGTACAAAAAAGTTTTTCAAAACATTGAGTAGCACATGAAGTTTTAACAAAAGCTTTTACCAAAGAGTTTTTACTCTCTGGTAATCGATTACCAGTGGCAAGTTTTGTTTTCAAAAAGCTTTCAACTGAATTTACAACGTTCCAATCAATTTCAAAATGGTGTAATCGATTACAATATATTGGTAATCGATTACCAGTGTGTTTGAACGTTGAAATTCAAATTCAAATGTGAAGAGTCACATCCTTTCACAAAAATGCTTTGTGTAATCGATTACAATGATTTGGTAATCGATTATCAGTGATAAGTTTTGAATAAAAATCAAAAGATGTAACTCTTCCAATGGTTTTCAATTTTTTCTAAAGGTTATAACTCTTCTAATGGTTTTCTTGACCAGACATGAAGAATCTATAAAAGCAAGACCTTGACTTGCATTTTAGAATCATTCATAACAATTATTACAATCCTTTACAACCTTTGAATCTCTTTGAGCATCTTCTTGAATTTCTTCTTCTTCCTTTGCCTAAAGCTTTCTAAAGTTTTCTGGTTTTCTAAACCTTGAAAACAAAAGTGTGTTATTCATCTTTCTCATTCCCTTCTCTCTTTGCCAAAAATAATTCGTCAAGGACTAACCGTCTGAATTCTTTTTGTGTCTCTCTTCTCCCTTTTCCAAAAGAACAAAGGACTAACCGCCTGAATTCTTTTGTGTCTCCCTTCTCCCTTGTCAAAGAATTCAAAACGACACAGTCTGAGAATTCTTTTGATTCTTCCATTTCCCATAAACAAAAGATTTCAAAGGACTAACCTCCTGAGAATTCTTTTGTTTCCCCATTCACAAAGTTTCGAAGGACTAACCGCCTGAGAACTTTGTCTTAACACATTGGAGGGTACATCCTTTGTGGTACAAGTAGAGGGTACATCTACTTAGGTTGTTGTGACTGAGAACAAGAGATGGTACATCTCTTGTGGATCAGTTCTAGTGGAGGGTACATCCACTAGGTTGTTCAAAGAGAACAAGGGAGGGTACATCCCTTGTGGATCTTTGCTTGTAAAGGAATTTACAAGGTTGAAAAGAAATCTCAAGGACCGCAGGTCGCTTGGGGACTGGATGTAGGCACGGGTTGTTGTCGAACTAGTATAAAACTCTTGTGTGTTTGTCTTCTTCTTCCCTACACTTTTAATTTCCGTTGTGCACTTTAATTATCGCTTTTACTTTTGGTTAAGTTTCTATTTCTATTCTTTACTATCTTAACATTATAGTAAAAGCCTAATTGATTTTAGTAATATTAAGAAGGATAGATTTTTAATTAGTAAAGATTCATTAATAATTAATTCAACCCCCCCCCCTTCTTAATTATTCCGAGGCCACTTGATCCAACAAATTCATGTAAGAACTTCAACTTGTATTATCATCTCTAAAAAAGAGAAATTCCTCTAGGATCTTCAATTTGTATCATCTACTCTAAAAGAGAGAAATCTTTCTATTCATCTATTGAACTCAGTTGTAATCAAGAGACGGTGTGTCTCTTGGAGTGTGAGAATCTTGAACACAAGGGTGAAGGATCCCAAGGTGTGTTCAAAGTCTGTAAAGGATTTACAGAGATAGTGGAAAATCTCAAGTGGGTTGCTTGAGGACTAGACGCAGGCACGGGAAGTGGCCGAACCAGTATAAATTAAGTTTGCATTTCTCTCTTCCCTTATCTCATTTATTTTATTGCAATCAATTTTGTCTTGCACGTTTAAAGAACATCAATTAAATTGATTGTTGCTTTTTCTTCTGCATTCTGAGCCTATCATTTAAAAGGGGGTTGAAGTTTGTTAGTAAGAAAATTTTAAAACTTAATTCACCCCCCCCCCCCCCCCTCTTAAGTTATTGAGGCCACTTGTCCAACAAATGATCCTTTAACAATAGCATTCCATGCACCGGGATCAATTGATTGAATAAATATTTCCATTCTCTTTGGCCAAAATGAAAAATGTTCTCCCTCAAACAATGGTGGTTGATTGAGAGAGGCATTCTCTTTGAAAGTCATTTATTTATAGCCCATTTTAGAAAAACTGTGATCTTGAGCGACTTTCAAGATATAGCTCTGGTACCAATTGAAAAAGATTATGGAACTCACAAACCAAGAAGGGGAGTGAATTTGTTTTTTAAATCAAATTAAACTTAAAAATTGAGTTTTGAAAAACTTTCGCTTCCAAGGATTGTATCACAAACTTTTGTTGAAACCAATATCTAATCCATCACTCTTACACAATATCCTTTTGTTAAAGTTCTTTTCAAAAAAATAAATTTTCTTTAAACTCAGCAAATTGATCAAGAATACAATGAGAGAGAGATAAGATCAAGAAAAGAAGTACACTAATTTTTATATTGGTTCACTCTCTATCTCTAGAAAAACTACTTCAGTTATCTAATTCCATCTAAATTAGATTTCTACCATGAACTTTGAATTCTTACAAACAATCACAATCAATCTCAATTACTATCTAGAAAAAGAGACTAAGGTACCCAACCCTAGGGTCCTTTGTGAATAAGAGCCTAAGAGACACCTACTCTTAGCCCAAACTAGAAAACTCTATTCTAGCATGCCGTCAAAACTCATGCATATGCTAACATGTAAATCACATGAAAAACTGAGTCAAGGAGAGGCACAACCTGGTCATTCAAATACAAGAACCTATCCTTGATTGAATGGATCTCTTCTTGATCTCACAAGATGCTAACTACTCACATTTACCATGAACGCTTCAGAAAACAAAGACTAGAAAGTGTGAGTCGCACAAACTTATTCTAACCACTTATTCTAATCTCTTTTTAAAAGTGAGAACACAAGGTGTTTATTTATAGAGAAAATAATTATAACCATCTCTAATTGATTAAATAGTCAATGTAATCGATTATTTCGAATAAGTAATATATTAAATTATCATTTTAATCGATTAAAGTGCTCTTCCAAAGCCTAGAAAGCTTTCAAGAACAATGTAACGGATTAGAATTTTGATTTTATTAATTAAAGTGTTCTTGATCACTTTTGGGAACAATTTCAAGAATGAAGTAATCGATTATGATCACCTGGTAATCGATTTAAGCAGAAACTCATGAAAAGCAAGACATGGTCTCAACTAAACTATGTAATCATTTACAGATAACTGGTAATCGATTAAACCAAAACTAGAATCTCTCTGTAAGCTACAAATAACTTGTGTAATTGATTACAAATAGCCTGGTAATCGATTAAAATAGAGAGTTTTATGGACTGAAGAAGTTTCTAACTTTAGATACAATCTTCCTACCTCTACATGATGATGCATGATGTACATATGGAAAGATAGAGGCTAAGATGCAACAATCAATACAAGTCAAGGAGTTGGGCATGTAAAAAGACAAAACTTCTTCAAGCTCTAAAGCTTAATCTTCATGTTTCTCCCCTATCTCTAATAGGCAGGTGCATCTTAACTTTATTTCTTAAATAAGGATAACATTTTTTTTTTGCACCAGGATAGTAAATAGACTCGTGGTATATTGATCATTGGTTATCTTCAACCACAACAACAATGACTTCCATGCATGAACCAGAGATCAAGGAAAACAAATTGAAAGATGAGATTTTCGATTTGAACAAGGATCCAAATGAAAACTTTGTAGAGGATTCATTGGACAAGGCTATTAAGAATGAAGAAGATGAAGATTCCTTTGATAAGATTGTTGAAGACTCATTGGTGGCTAGCAAGGATGAAAATGAGGTTGGAGAAACCCTTTTTAGGCGCAAGCAGAAATCATGGCTTGAGGAAGATTTAACAGAAAACAAAGAGGTTTGTACAGATGGTTGTTCTCCTTCAACTTCTAATGGCTTCATCAACAACAATCTTTTTTATCTTAACAAATATCCGGATGAAGCGCATGATTTTGGTTTTGAAAGTGAAGATATGAAGAAAGAGCATTTTTCAATGTTGAAGATTTATTTTGCTAGATTCTATTAAGTTGCTTAAATATAAGTGTGTGCAATGAGGATCTGGCTTTAGTTTGCTTTTTTGGCTAAATATTTGTGTTTGCTTATTTGGAGTATATTTCTTTTTCTTTTTTCTCTGTGATGGAAATTTGGAGTAGATCGTGTTGTGTTAATGTTTGCTTTTTTGGGCAGAATATTTATGTTTGGTTATTTGGAGTAGTTTTTTTCTAATGGAAATTTGGAGTAGATCTCTTTATGCATGTTTCGGTAAAGATTGTCATTCTATATTTTCCATTTGAATGTCACAATAAAAAAAATCTATGATTTGGTTACATGGGTAAGAAAAGTAAGAAATTAAATTGATTAAAATAATTTATTATCAAAATAATTAATGAATATTCTACTCAATTAAAAGGACTTATTTTTTTAGTTAATTTAAAAAGACTTATTTGAATTCATACACATTCACAATTCTTATTTTCAATTCATAAAGATTTTTAGGTGGGCAAAGGCCAATTCATTACGTGATACTAATAGTCTTATCAAAATGGAGTGCCAATGGTTTTTGTCTTGAATTTTTTACGAACATATAGTTGCCAAAAATTTTTTCACAAATTAAGCTAACTTCAAGCAGAGTATTTTATTCACTTTCAAATTTAAGTCTTTCAAAAAGGATTTTTTTTAATGCAATGAATTTTATCAAAAGGCGAACACAAGAATTTTGTCACTTGCTTTCCTAATGCCCTAGCCAACAACATTTCCAACTTGAGTTAGTGTAAATTTAATTTAATGGTTCTTGTTCATATTCATTCATTCTCATTAAATTGTATGGTATGGGTATCAACTTAATTGACACATTTCCACCATGTGGAACTTCAACCTATATATGCTTGGAAAAACATCCTTACTAATGTGCCACAATTCTCTATCCTTTTCGCCACAAGACAACTAAATTAAGTATATCATAACACAATTCAAGCAATGTCATCACTAAAACAAGTTACAATGATAAAGCAAAGGATAAAGATAATTGTATTCTCATCACTAACACAGGTCAAGTAATCTTATCACTTATATTGAGTGACTTCTTGAATCAATAGAGGATCTCAACTCAACTGACTTGGTATTCCACCTTGGTTACATAGCATACCTTTCTTCATATGAGGTATTTTGTACTTGTTTGATCCCTTGATCTTCATTATTTCAACCATGCATGATTGAAGAGTGAGGGAAATCTTATTCGATTATGGGGGTAGAAAACACATCAAATGATTTTTCTAGTACCACAATAAGTTCGCCAATTGTCTTTGTTGCTTCTTTATGTTGTAAAGACTGTATGGCATTGAAAAAATCCCAAATCCAACAAATTTAGATCAGGAAAGTTTGGAGGTTGACAAGTTAACTGAAATTTAAACCCACCTTTTTTTGCTATTCGACATAATCCCACATCATTTGGATCAACATGATACCTTGCATTATCTTGTTGTATGAAAATTGGCTTCCCTGCAACCATAGATTCTTGATAGCTAGCAAAAAATTTATCAATTAAGAACCTTTTATTCACCTCCTTTGTCACAGAAGTCATGGGTTTCTTTTCCATTATGCCTACCCTCAATTCACACTAGCTCTCTTTGCTGGTTGATCAATTACAAAAGGAAAAACACCAATCTTCCCCAAAAATGTCTCATTTCCTTCATGGTCAAACCTGGGTCTAACCACTGCAACTAAAAACATAAGCTTGGCTATGAAACTTTTTCTTTTACATGTCCTATGTGGCTCATCCTCCTTTGCAAGCAAGTAAAATTTTTTGGAAGTTCTTCTAATGTAGAACCATTTCTCATCAATGAACACAATATTTTCCATAGACTTAAACTTTGGATCATAAGGCATGATCCTATCATCGAGCATTGACAAGAAAAACTTTAAGCAAGCAATCATGTTCTCAGGCTTTAAATATGGCTTAAGTGCATTTGAATGGCATTGTATAACTCCTGCTTTTTGCAATCTAAACAATGATGTCGTGTTAATATTCAAAGCACAAGATAAAGACCGAAGGGTAGTACTATGGAACTTCACATAGTCTCTCACCGTTTAGTTGAACTCTTTTTCTTTCATAGTTCTTTGTTTTGTTATGAGAAGCATCACCCACAACCTTCAATTGATTCCAAATACGATAAATGACACTTCTATTCACATCGTACAATTTTGCAACTCACACTATTGTCCTAGATTTTAGTTTACCATGTTCAATAGATTGCAACAATAAATGAGATATAACCCTCCTTTGTTCATTTGTTAGAAATGAATGGTTTCTACAACTTGGCTCACCTGTCACAATGTCAACACAAAAAAAAAACCAATTAAAAATAAAAATAAGAACTTGTGGTTGCATATATACAAGGTTTCTCTACTTCCTTATGGCTATTCATATAAATGAAAGCTAAATCTGAAGTGCTATAAAAAAACATGCAAGTTACTGCACATCCCTACACTTAATATGATGAAACCAAATACCACAAATTAAGATAAAAGTTCAAGACTTTAATGTGCTTGTACTATAGTGCCTTTTTTTTTCTCAAGCATGTGAATATATTCCAAATGAAGCATGTGTTATGTTTTGGGACAATTATCCATGAAAGGTGACAATGATAGGATTTGAAATGTCAAACACATGGCTACACTATTTAAATTGGACATAATATAAACAAGTAAACAAAGTCAATATTTATCAGGTTGATATTCACCTATTGTCAAAGTTAGTGCTAGCTCCTCCTCGACTTCTTCATGTGTTAATGTTTCATCAACTTCCTCAAGGTGTGAATGTTTCTTCAACTTCCTAATGTTTCCCGTTGTCCCTATTGCTTCCTCAACTTTCTGAAGTGGAGATGATAGTGTCAATGGTTCCTTATTTTCCTAGGAGCAATGTTCAAGTCTATTTGCATTGGCATTTTTTGTGAAGTGTGCTTTTTTTTTTTTGGTGAGGTCTACCCTATTTATTTGGTACAGCTACTAAAAGAATTGGAGAGTCACACTTCAATTTTTTAAACTAATAAATTTTTAATATTTGGTGGGAAATCATGATTTGCAAAAGTTTTGTCAATTTGTTTAATTTTAATTTGCAAGGAAAATCTTATTTTGAGTAATTTCGGTAGTATTGGCATTTTAAGAAATAGGATATTTATTACTGAAAAATTTTGTTCATAAAATTAAGAGCAGTCTTATTAAATATAACCACCACTTAGTATATTTAATGCCAAGGATACTTTTGAAATGAAATTTTAATTTGTATCGTCATTAATTGAAAGTAATCAATTTAATTATTTTTATTAATTACGATCATTAATTTGTTTCTTATATATAGAAATAGAGGTAGTAAACAAATAGATATAAATAGATGCCACTAGGAGCTAATTAATTCATGTTAAGCTATGCATTAACAAAAAATTTCTTTGACTAGGGTAGCTACAAACATAAATGCATAAAATACATTGGTGTGGCTTAAACCTTAGCTTTAGAGTTTAGATTTCCAACAATTATCTCCAAACCTTTTTTTTCCCTATTTTTAATTCTATGATTTTTTTTTTCAATTAATTTATATTTTTTTAAAATAATTAATTTAATTAATCATATTAAATATATCAATTATTTATATTATCTTTTTAAAATTATTTTTTTTATTTTTCTATCTACTTGATTATTTCTCATTAATGTTTAAAAAGAGGATAATTAATAAGAATATATAAAAAAGAAATTATTAATATATTAAAAAATAAAAAAAAGACAATTTAAAAAAAAAATTATAATTAAAAACGAAATGAATATACATCGTTATTTTGATGCAATTCCTATTGACTTGAGTGTCTGTGTTTTGCATGGCAGGTATTCGCCCATTTCTTATGACATCTGTCATGATAGATCTTCTACTAATTAATGCAGGCGTTCTTAGGCCTAGCTTGATCCACTAATCATAAGTCAGACTTGTTAAAAAACAATTGTCCATTTCAAACACGTAAGTAATCCACATAAATATTATCCATCTGATACAGATAAGTAATTTCTTCTTTATCTTTAATATGACATTTTTTTAATCATTTAGATGTTACTTATCCTCCTAAGTTCAATATCTTAGTTTTTTCTTAATTAACAAACTCTATTTCCTTATTTCAAAGGCCATCTTTTTCCGACAATATAAATTCCTCTCTTCAATATCTCTGTACTCTAAAATTCTCCCGTCTCTCTTCAACTGGATTTTTTTTACAATTGATATGTGTATTGATGTGGTTGTAAAGCAACTAAAAGAACTATTTTTTTTTCTTTTTATATTAAAACTACATGAAATATCAATCTAAAGTGTTGATGTAGTAATATAAGATTTTATTGTATTCACACAAACAATAATGATTTATTTAGTAGGAAATCTCATAATTTTTACTGTATATAAAATTTTTTTAGATCAATATCAATCATAAACTACAAGCGAAATTAATTTTTTATCTTAGACAAAAATGCATGAAATATGAATATAAAAAGAGTAGTTAAGAAAATCACCAAGAATTAAAATTAATATCAGTCACCTCAAAATATTTGCCACATGATGTCTCTACCCTATAAGATACAAATCTACTTTGTGGGGGGATACGTCATAGGACTCCCTTGATATATATATATATATATTATGTGGTAATTTCTATTTGAATGTAACCTAATTTAGTTGCAACATATACTTGTTTTTTTTATAACAATCACTTTATACTTTTCAATAAGTTTTGAATTCCTCCACTCCATCAGCGCAAGTATGATTCGTCCAAAGCTCATTTTGCCCACTTGAGTCAGAGATGCATAGTCCATTGTGGTTTAGTGCGTAACATGTTTTTCTCACAAGTGAATAGTAAGTTAGTCACTGTAATCTTAAACTTTTCCACAAACTTTAAACAAGTGTCTGTATTTAAAAATCCTTTTAGGTTCTCGAATTATTAATTAAGCGTTGCTATTCAGTATAAATAGCATACTATTTACCCTTTTATTTAATAAGATTTACCCTATCGTTTTAGTCAAATGATATTTACTTTATGAATTTTTTTCATTTAATAGTTTTATTTGAGTTTAATAGGTATGTATTGTTAGTGTAAAAATTTATATCATCAAATAATTTAAAATTATATATGATATACCGTTTAATGTAATTATTATGAAAAATAACTTTTTTAGGAAAGTCAACAATTTTTTTGGTTATAGAAAATTCAAAAAAATTATTACATTTCATAGTTTATGATTGAATTTTATATTGTTAATAGTAATACATATACTATTCATTTTAATTTGAGACATCATTCGTTATTTTTTACCTCTTCGATAATAAGTGTAAGAAAAATAAGTTCTAAAATAAGTATCGATCATTTTAGATTTTTAATGTAATATTAATTTTATTTTTCATTTATATTCCTAAAATATTAATGATGGGTAGAAGAAACTTACTGAAGATAAGAATAATTTTATAAAATTATTATAGCTTTTCATCATTTATTAACGTTTTTGTAGTTTGTATTAAAAAATTATGACAACACTTATTATTATGAGATAAAGAGAGTACAAAATATTCTTGAAATTTTTGTATATAAAAATATTAAATTATATGTTTTGTTTAGAAGACAGAAATAAATTACATGAAAATAGAAGAGATAATTTGAATAGGAAGAAATAAAATTTTATGTTATGTATTTTACTTTAAGAGAAATAAATGAGAAATAATATTTTTTTTCCCTAAAAATCATTTCTTTTGTCTAACAATCAAAGAAAATCGATTTTTTAGACCAAAAGAAACGATTTTTTTTTGCCAAAAATATTGATTTTTGGGCAAACAAAATCAATTTTTAGTGATTATGAAGAGTGAATTTGCAAACTTTAACTCCCTTTTATATGTTTGTATCAAACAACCGATCGTGAATTTCGTCAGCCGTGTATTATTTCGGTTCGCGGAAACAAACACAACCTTACTCTATTAAGGGAAATTGGAACCGCTGTTTTAGTCAAGTCAAGGCCCAGCTGTTGGCCTCTCATGATTGGGCCCGCCTCTACATACACCGTTAGTCGACGGAAATTGTGTGCGCCCCACTTAATCTCTCCCTTCTTATACATAGCACTCAATTACCTCATTTATTAAATTAAGTGATTAAATACAGAATTAATATTAAAGTTAAAATTAAATTATTTTAGTAATATTTAAATTTAATTATTGATAAAATAATTTTTATCAAATTATACTTATTTCTCAATCCAATTTTAAATTAGTTCGAATTCATTTTTCTCTGATAAATAAAAAAATTAAAACAAAAGAAATTACCTCATTTATTAATATTGAATATGAAATCTTATAAAAAAATAAAAAAAATTATTTTAAACTTGAATCTTACTTATAAATAGTAGCACAGAGTATTTTTTTATTTCCTTTTTAATGTAATTAGAAAATATTTATAGTATCAATATTCTTATATATATTATCCAATTATAAATTTTATATAATTGAAAATTTTTTAATTTAAAATTACTAATTTATGAAATAAACGTTAAAATAATTTTAATTACCTCATTTATAGTGTAAACTTTTTTTTATACTGATAGTACTGTAGTACGTTAAAATTAATTTATTTTTTGTTATATGTTCCACCTTTCAAATCAGAGCCGTCCATAGTTTGACTTTGTGAATGTTGGACCCCACAATGGCCGTTCATTTCCGACACAATCAATGCCGTCTCCACCTACTCACGCACAATTAGTGCAAACAACCAACTTGTTTCAACTCCAATTACAAACAGTGCCTTCCTCGAATCTAGATTATGGGACAACGTTTGCCACGTGTCCCTTTGTACGGATTCCGTGCGACTCACAATCCATGAGGACCCACAAAATCAGAACTTACGTTTTTTTACAAGGAAATAAAATCCTACTACTCTCATCACATGGTACCATGAATTGAAATGAAAAAATGTCCCCCTCTCCCTCTTTTTTTCCCTTCCTCTCGAGAAGCTGTTTAATTTTGTTGTCTAAAAAAATCATATTTTTATTAAATAAATATTATTTTAAAATAATTTTAAAAATTAAGAAACTTATTATATATAATAATTTAATTAAATAATATTGTAAAAAAATCTTTGCATTATAAGTAAATATATTATATATTATATTTTTTTACCTATATGTCAATGAATCAAGTGAAATTGAATTTTATTTTCACAAGAAAGATTTGAAATTCAAATTTAAAAAAAATATGATTGGAAGAAAATATTTTATTGTAGTTGATTATCAATGATCATAAATAATTAGTTAAATTTTTCAACAAAGATTAATTATTAATAAAATTGAATAATATCTTGTATATGTTTTTTTTTTAAAAAAAAATACTTCCCATATGTTATGGTTATAAACAAATAATTTTAATACTACTTATTCTCATTTTTCTTTAATGATTTTGGGTGTTATCTTTGGCAAAGTTCAAAAGGCAAAGGTAAAGGCCACAAAGAGTATAGAAGGACAAGGAGGTGGGGGAAGCACGTGAAATGCATATGGCAAGCCTGCGATCCCAATTTCATTGTCTCAAATTTACTAATTAACCATTAGTCATTAATAATAAAATAAAAGAGATGTCTACGTGGGCAATAATGAATACATGATGGTATTTATGGAAGTCATGTGTTATTGCTCAGAGCAAGAGCCAGAGGATGACAAGGGCAAAAGGGTCCACCCATAATGCTTCTCCTGTTCTAAGTTACCTACCGACAAGAGACAAGGTAGGGGCGAAGGTGACTGTGTTGGCAATAGTATGGACTCCAAACACTCATGAATCAAGGGAAGATGTATGTGAAGATTCATAGGTAACTTGAATCACTGAAATAATAACATTTATAACAAAATATCAAGTGGAATTATTTTTGTTGATATAATGCTTAATAAATAACACATGTAATTATAAAGTGTAGGACAGAACAACGATATTTGGACATTCCATCAATATTAATATCTAATTAATACGTTTTATTTTTTTTTCTATCTTTTTTAACATATTTCTATTCTAGGCCTAACATTATAAGCATATAATGTTACATTTTAAAAAGCTAATTATAAAGACATGTAATCAAATAAAACATACCCACAAAAAATTAAATATCAAATAATTTACACAAATTCAGAGAATTAATCATAATTTCTTTTGATAATAATTCTCTTTAGATGAAACAATATTTATTTCAAAAAATATTTAATTTCCTAAAATAAATCAATTCCTATAAGGTGAAAATTGGAATGTTGCAGTAACAAAAATAAGATAAAATTATGCATCTAAATTTATAGAGAAGTTAAATACGAGAACATCCATTAATAGTTGAAGTATAAGTTAATTTTAATTTAAAATATCTAATACATTTTAGTTTCTTATTTTCTTATACATAAGTACTTATAGAAAAGTTTTATCTAAACACAACTATAACAAGTTTAGTTCAACTTTTCCTTCTTTTTTTTCCATAAATATTAACCGTTTCAAAAATATATCATAAAATTGCTATAAAGAAAGTAAATGTTGTATGTAGAGGTGGCAGAATGGGTAGTCTAATTCAGGTTTAAAATTTTAAGCTATATCGTGTAGGTTTGGGCCGGTCCAATGCGAGTTGTGGGCTACAAAGGGTCGGGTTAAAAAAGTCTAATTTCAATTTGCGCATCTAAAATGAAGCTCAAGCCCTATAAAAATGACGTATTTTTGCAAGCTAACCCTGTATTGAGACATGATTGGTTCAAGTTAAAGGTTTGTGTTTGATTTAGGTCTAAAATTAAGTTCAAATCCTACATTTTAGGCTAATGCTAGGTGTACCTAGTATTATTGCTGGTGCACCCAGCACTTAAAGGGAAAAGACTGAAATATCCTTGATCCATAAACCTTTTAAGTTGATCTGTAAGCCTTTTAAGTTGATCCGTAAAAGATTTACAGATCAAGTTGATCCTTAAGCCTTTTATGGATCAACTTGATCCATAAAAACCTTATGGATTAACTTGATCCGTATGCTTAATATCAACATACAGATCAACTTGATCCGTATCAACCTTACGGATCAACTTGATCCGTATGATTTACAGACCACTCTCTCACACACCCAGCACAAATACGAAAAAAGCACAGGGACAATTTTGACATTTTCAAAAAAAAATGCTGAGTGCACCAGCAATAATGCTGGGTGCACCTAACATGAGCCTACATTTTACATGCAGTTTGAGGCCCAAACTAGTCCAACCTATTTTATTTTTATCAAAGTTAAGGAAATTCAAACACATGTCCTTAAGATATAGATAAGCAACTTAATCAAATTTAAATTTTATTTGAATAAATTTTTCGATGAACACTTTCAAAAAAAAAAAGTAAATAAATTAAATTTCTCCCATAAGTTAAAATTAACTTATACATTTAATTCGAACCTTTCCAATTTAATTTGTTTGTTTTGTAGTGTAAATTGGGCTTAACTTGATTCGAACCTTTCCATTCTTTTCTGACTAAATAGAGTCTTGATGGAACATAGTTTTTTCTGTTAATTGTTCCCAATTTGTATTTGTATAAGAAAATTCGTGGTGCAAGAAACACTGATGTTTTTATTTTATTTTTTAAAATAATGACAATGATAATTAAATCATTGTATCTACTTCAACCCTCTTTACTAGGTCATGCCCAGTAAATTCGTGAGAAACACTGATGCTAATTGCTAAGCGTCAATTATGTTGGGTGATTAAAATATTCAAACCAATTAGTTTCAAAAATATTCTAATGACTAATTCCTTCATTAAAATATTCTAATGTTGTGTTCTTAACAAGTACGATGGCATTTCTTAGTTAACGAAATTACTGTGAATGGTTTTTCATGATTGGTTGGTTGTTACTTCTCAGAACCCCCGTAGCCAATGTGAGAAGGCACGATATATATTTGCTTGACAAATTTCCCCAGATGGGGTGTTTTTACAAAATATTTCCCCAAATGGGGTCCTTTTCAAAAATATTACATGGGGGGCTGTTTTCTACGTACTTTGCATGGGTTCTATAGCAAACTGCCATTGTCAATGGCGAGTTTGCTGTGCGAAGCCACGTGGCATGGAAAACGCCACTTGTAGTGGCGAGTTGCCTACAGGTGGAAGTTGCCACCATGACTAGCGAGTTAGGGCAGGCTTCTGCAGGCTTTTGGAAACCGCTAGTCAAACTGGCGGGTTGGCTGGTGCAGGCTTTTGCAGTGTTTGCAGGTTGCTTTTGTAGGCGGTGTAGGCCTAAAGGGGAGTTGCAACTGCCACTGGCGATTTGAGTGCAAGTTGCAACTCCCATTGGCGATTTAGGGCAGAGAAAATAGCCACTTCCAATGGCGATTTAAGGGCTATAAATACATACTCAAATATCAGTTTTTCTCACGTTGTTGTTGGTTGTTTACTCAAACTTCAGTGTACTCAAATTTCAGTTTCTCACGCTGTTGCCTCTTTGCTCAAACTTCAGTTTTTAAAAATTGTGAGTGTCAAGGAATTCCGCAAGGTTTTCTATTTACTTCTTAAGTCTATATTTTAATCAAGTTTGTAGTTTCGAAATTAATAATTTATGTTATAATTTGTTTTTAAGTATGTTGTTGTTTGCTAAGATTTGTCTGCATAAGGTTATGGAATTTGCTATAATTTCTATAGTAATTTTTTTTTTCCATAACTGTGAGTCTTTAGGGATTTATCTGCATAAGGTTTGATATTTGAGGGTTAAATATTTGAATCCATGCCTGTTACACATGCAGATGGCCTTATTTGATTTTGGGCTCAACTTCACATCGTCACTATCCATGTTTGCATTATTTTCAAATTGTCATAATAAATTTATTTATTGTGTTATTGACAAGGAGGAAAGAAAAACAATAGTACTTACCATACAACAAATTTTTTAGTATCATTAATATAGGTTAGGTCTAACTAAAAAAAAAACATGCATTTTGAAGTTATGTTAAATTTACATACTACTTTATTTATAGGTTATTAAAGTTTTTTTTAATAAATTAAATATCAAAACATTATTAGTGTAAATTATTTATATTATTACTAAAAAAATAATACATTTATTTTTTGGAAGTAAAAATAATTTGTTCCTTTTTGGAAATTAATAATTTGTGTTATAATTTTATGTAAGTAATTTTTTATAGCAGTTTGAATGTATTTTTTTTTTATTAATTTTATAATTAAATTAGTTTTATATTTTATTTTGTAGTTTCCAGTAAAATAATTTGTATGATAATTTTTTTAAAGTAATTATTAATTAAAACTAAATTTCAGCTTTCAAGTAATTTTTTTAAGTAATTTTTTTTATTTCTTAGTTTTCAGTAAAATAATTTGTATTATAATTTTTTAAGTAATTTTTTTTATTTCTTAGTTTCCAGTAAAATATTTTGTATTATAATTTTTGTAAGTAATTTTTAATTAAAACTAGATTTCAGTTTTCAAGTAATTTTTTTTAAGTAATTTGTTTTATTTAGTAGTTTCTTGTAAAATAATTTGTATTATAATTTTTTTAAGTAATTTTTAATTAAAACTAGTTTTCAGTAAAATGATTTGTGTCATCAAATTTTTAATTAAATTTCTTCAGTGTTGGAGTATATTAAAAACTAGATTTCAGCTTTGAAAAAGTGTGAGCGTTCTTGAGATTTAAATTTGTCCTCATAAGGTTGAAATTTTCTTCATAAGACTTTTTGTGATTACATTTGACTATTTTAAATTTATTATGAATAATTCATTAAAATATTGTTTTTGTAGGTACACGATGAATTCGGTTATAATAGAGTTGTATTTCAAAGGAAGGATATATGAAGATAATGATGGTGTAATATTTGAAGGCAGTAAAAAAGCGATTCAGATTAAACGTGGAATTAGTTTCAATGCTTTGAAGAAAAAAATTGGAGACAAGGTAAAGTTAGAAAATAATGAAATTATTTCTACTATCAGTTGTAAATTTTTAGTGTCAGGAAAATATATTGCGTTGCAAATTTGCGATGACGAAGTCGTTGAAACGATGCCGGAAAGTTTTAAACAACAACAAGAAATGTCAGTTCTAGAATTGTACATAGAAAAGGATGTGGCTGGTGGTTCAATGTTTCATTATGCAAATTCCTTTACATCATGTGGAAATTATTTATCCAATGATGACACACAACTGCCAACAAATATGAGCAATTTAAATCTTGACGAAGATGATGATCATGATGATGATGATTATCTTGTGTCTAACTCATACGTTGAAGAGTCGTTAGACGAAGATGACAGTGTTGACGGTATGTCAGATACAGACAATGAAGTCCCCGACATGATTCCACCAGTAAGAATTGTTCATCCAGCAGAAGGTATGATTTCCTCTTAAAAAATACGTCAATACATTTATTATTTAACGACAATTGTATTAAAACTAATTAAATATGATTTGATTTTTTTTGGACTATAAGGTGTACAAGGAATTCAGAATCCATTTTGGAATGATGCTTTGCATTATAATAATATCATCTGGAGTCATCCTGATGAGGAGGACATTTGTGGTTTGGAGATGCCATCCAGTTTTAATGTTGGCCAAGAATTATATGTTGGCATGGAATTTGATAGTAAAGATGCGGTCAAGAATGCGGTCAAACAATATGTTATGAAGGTGCATCACAGTTTCAAAGTGGTTGAAAGCAAATGGGACAAGTATGTGGTTTGTTGCGTGAATAAATATGCAGATTGTCCTTGCCCTTTCTACATGAGGGCAATTCTATCTAAAAAAACTGATTCATGGAAAGTCACTCAATGGGGTGGACCACACACATGTCTCAATATGACCATGACCCAAGATCACGAGAAACTTGATTCAGATTTAATTGCCACTTGTGTAGTAGGTACGTATTTTATGTTCATATTATGTTATTGTTTAGCCTTAATTGTCATTTAAATTTTGTTATTCTATTCACAGGCATGATCAGAGAAGATCCATCCATAAAAATTTCATTGATTCAAGAGAGGATTAACAGTCAATTTGCGTACAAGGTGTCGTACAAAAAAGCTTGGTTGGCGAAACAGAAAGCCATTGCTATTGAATATGGCGATTGGGATGAGTCATATACGAAACTTTCGTCATGGCTAACACACATGCAAAATCATTCTCCTGGATCGTATCACATAACCCTAACCCTAACTCATAAAACTAACCCATAACCCCTAAACCCCACTCATAAACCCTAAGTCCTAAAACTAACCAATAAACCCTAAGTACTAAAACTAACTCATAAACCCTAAACATATCACATAACCCTAACCCTACCTCATAAAACTAACCCATAACCCCTAAACCTAACTCATAAACCCTAAGTACTAAAACTAACTCATAAACCCTAAACATATCACATAACCCTAACCCTAACTCATAAATGTAACCCTAACTCATAACCCTAACCCTAGCTCATAACCCTAATCCTAACTCATAAAACTAACCCATAACCCCTAACCCTAACCCATAAAACTAACCCATAACCCCTAAACCTAAGTCATAAAACTAACTCATAAACCGTAAACCTAACTCATAACCCTAACCCATAACTCATAACCCCTAACCCAAACTCATAACTGTAACCCATAACTCCTAAACCCTAAACCTACTTTAATTTTTCATTTACAAGTTGAAAATGGTGTTTGTCGTTAGTCAATACCATTACTTATTTTCATTTGTCTACTTTAATTTTTCTTTACGACTTTATTTATTATTGTAGTTTGATGCGCAACATAAAAATAGTCATTATGGTGTCCGCGATGGTGATTCCATAACAAATACTCATTCAAAACGAAATTCCATAACACATTCCATAACAAGTACTATGAGATACCATAAATTAAGTCTGAAATTCAAATTACAAAGACACAACACAAATTTTAAATAGAGACATAAAAATCAGTCATTATGGTGTCCGTGATGGCGTGAGCCTATGCCACATGGTCGATCCCACCTTCGGGCTTCACGATCAAGATTTCTTCTTGCCCGCTGTCGCCGCCCTTGTTGCTCAGCCTCAGCAGAAAACTCGTGACACAAATCAACACCTAATAAATCACCCATATCAGGTATTGCTCCGGGTACATTCCATTGCGGAGCTAATGGGGCATTAGGTGTTGTCATTGGGGCATCATGTTGCTGCGAAGGGGTCATGGTCGGCCATGAAAAATGAGGATGTGTTTCCGCAACACCACCATATGAATGCTCGCTTGCAGACATATCAGTATCATGACCTTCGAAAGGATACTGATACATCTGCGAAGGATACTGAGAAAATGTTGGTGGCGAGTAGTACATTCCATGGCCACGCTGCTCCATTTGTTGGGAAAAATCTTCCGCTTGAACAATCTCCCTTCGTCTGTCAAAACCTCGAGTTTCCACACTGGACGGAAGCATGTGAAACTGTTGTGGCGGAAAGCTACGCTCTGATGCTGGACCATGTGCCACAGGCTCAGTGATCCTCTCTTGCTCTTCGGATAAAATCGTCAGCTTCTCCACATAAGACACGAGATCATCCACTGTCCATGTGTTACGCCCTTGTGGTGACACCATATACTGCAATGTCTCCGCAACTTCATCCTGCAATTATTAGGGTCAGCAAATTAATGTCGATGCTTTAGAAAAAAATTGAAGTTAAATATTTAAAAAGAAATAAATACCAATGTAGCTGTCTTTGCATTGTTTTGGTCGACAAACATCTTTGTTTTTTGCCTATACCAGACCATGTAATCCGAGTTAAAACTCAATAGGCCCTCCTGTCGAGGATAAATGTCGACCCTAAACTCAGCTCGATTATTCCACTGACTGATAAATGGGGTCAACAGCTGGAACCAATTTTCATCCATTTTGCCTTTCAACGTTAGCCCATGGATATTCTATGGTTGCGAAGGAGGCCCCGAAATAGGTTGTTGCATTCCAAATTGTCGCAACACTCTATCGGGTTGGTGCCACTCTACAACATGGAAACAAATGAGTGGCACCACTGCGCACCACGCCACACTACCAACCAAACAAATGGGAGGCAACATCGACAAAACAGTTGCTGTGTAAGGCTCCTACAAAAACTGCATACAATAAGACAATTGTTAATTTTGACTTAAACATGACATTTTATTTATTATTTAACGAATACATAATGATCTTCTTACCTCATGTCGTTTCATGATATCCAATTTGCGACGGAAAACTATTAGATCATCATTGCCAATATGTTGGTTTCCACATCGCAGCCACCTACAAAAAAAATATGAAATAATTAGTGGCGACGCGTTACATTATTGATTATTTTTAAATGATTTTTTTTAAAAACAACTAACCTGTGCCCCAGTGGTTTATTTTCTAGTACATGAGGAGTTCTCTTTGGGGCCAAAGTCGTGCAGCGTTCTCATGCCCACATTTGGATTAAGATGCACATACCTCCGATTGATTTAATTTTGTAATCGGTGGCGCTGCACATCTCTCTATATAAATAAGCAAGCACGGCAGGTCCCCATGCATACGAGCGGCATGTTCAAAGTCCCGTAAAAATTGAAGGTACCTTAGTGAAACTTTACTGCTGCTTTTATCAACAAATAGAACACCTCCTATGAATCTGGGGATCCATGCACGGGTAAATCTTTGTAGATATTCTGCGTTACCGTCATGGATATTTATTTCTGAGAAATGGTGAGCCAGCCAACTTAATTTCACCATACTGCCTTGTAGTTCACCCTCCTGTGGTCTGACGCCCAACAATTCTTCACACAATTCACCCCAATCAAGATTAGTCTGACAAATTAATGGTGCCCCATCAACAGGCAGACCTAATAATATAGAGACGTCTTGAAGAGTAATCGTACACTCTCCGCATCTCATGTGAAATGTATGGGTCTGGGGCCTCCATCTTTCAATTAAGGCAATAATTAATGACAAATTTATTTTTGAGGTAGCCCATCTTCATTATCCAGTAAAAGTCAGATTGTCGAAGCAGAGGAATAATTTCCTCTGGTATCTCTTCTTGACCTTGATAAATAGGGACAGCTCGTCGAATATGCAATTTTTTGTCCGGTTCCCCATTCCAAACATGTTCTGAAACATGTTTGGGTTGCATCCATAAAACGTCTCCTTCTATCGGACCAGACTTAATTTGTATACTTGATGAAGACGAGGACGAAGATGCCATCGATACTGTAAAAAAAAATATAATAAAAAAAATTGACAACAAAAATTTAACATAAAAAAAATTAATTTGATTTACAATAAATTAATTAAAATGTCACTAAATAACAAAATGCATAAATTTGAACAACAAAATACTATACAAAATTAAAAATCTTTAAACTGAATAATATTAACATTCTAACAAAATTATAAATTAAATTACATAAAAAACATAAAATACTAACTAAAATACTATACAAATAACAAAATTAAAAATTTAAATACATACATAAATTTAAATAAATTACCAATTTATTTTCCGATAAAACAAAGTTCAAAGCTAAAACAAATGTCACAAATCTTCTTGATTAATTTTAATATAAAAAATAAAACTCTCTTCAAACTTGTGTTTTCTTCGTTGAGTTATATTTGAAAGGAGAAAAAGATTTTAGACTTTTCGTAGAGTTATTCTAATTTTGCGGTTATCATTCACATTTAACACATAATATGAAGGGAACTTATAAATTTACTATTTTTTTACCATATACGTCTAGTGTTTATTCTTATTCATGTCTACTATTTATTAAATTTAATTATTTTCCAGTAAAAAATATTTTAATTTCTGATATTGATAATTTTTTGTTACAAATCAAAATAAATTACCAATTTATTTTCCAATAAATAAAATTTAAATTATATTACATATATTACACAAATAAATTTAAAAAATACAAAAAATACTATGGAAACAAAAATTTAAACAATATACTAAATTTTTTTTTAAAAAATAAACTAAATAATATCAACATTCTAACTAAACCTAACATACTATATATATAACATAAATAATATCATACAAATCTAAAAAATCTAAACCAAATAATAATAACATATCAATTAAAAAAACTTAAACAAATTCATATTAACAAATTAACTACAACTAATGTACGTATAACACAAATAATTTTATTATTTTAGGATACTACTTAAAATTTAAAATTATCACCTAAACTAAACAAACGTACTATATATATACTAACCAAAATCTACACATATATAAAACAAATAATATCATACTAATTTATAAAATCTAAACAAAATAATATTATCAAAAACTAACCTAAAGCAAAATTAATACTAACTTAAGATATGTATATTAACCTAACTAATATTCTTAAAATAATATTTATAAATTAACTAAAACTAACCTAACATATATATAACTTACATCTTACAAAAATCTAACCTAAATAACATTAATATCTCAACTAAAATTAATTTAACATATATGCATATAACATAAAAGTATATACCAAACAACATAAAAATAAATTAACTTACCTCAAATACGTGCTAAGACAAGCAACCAAAAAGTGTAGGCCAAAGAAGAACAAAAACTTCACCTACAATATATAAAAAATTTATCAATTAATATTAATATATCACACCAAAAAAAAAAAATTTCAGTTAACAACATACTTACCAATAACCCAAACCCGTAGCAACAAAATAAGGGAGCACTGGAAGCAAATAGCAATGGCAAAAGAAGCAATGCAGTGAAGAGTGAATGCAAAAATGAAGCAGACCAAGGGAGCACCTGCATTGCTTTATAGGCCAGAATTTTTTTTGAAAAAGCCCAAATCGCCAATCATGGTGGCGATTTCTCTGCACCTGCAAAACTGCTTCTGCACCACTGCACCGTAGCTGCACCGCTAGCCTACGCCTGAAGCTCCCCCTGCAAAGCCAAACCGCTAGTCAAACTAGCGATTTCCAAGACGAAGCACAAACTCGCTAGAAGGACTGGAGACTTGCAGGTGGCACGAATTCGCCATCACCACTGGCGTTTTCCATGCTACGTGGCTTTGCCCAGCAAACTCGCCATTGACAATGGCGGTTTGCTATATAACCCATGCAAAGTACGTAGAAAACAACCCCCATGTAATATTTTTGAAAAGGACCCCATCTGGGGAAATATTTTGTAAAAACACCCCATCTGGGGAAATTTGCCTATTTGCTTTCCCTTGATATGATATTGCTACTTTGTACATTTGGCTGGCAAGATATGATTGCGTTTGATTTTCCATATCATTAAAGCTTAGGTACTGAACGAAGCAATCTATAGCTGACCCCTATTTTTTGTCATACAACAATAATACATTTGAGTATAAACATTTATTAATATCTTTCACTTCATATTATTACTTACTATTATATTATCATTTTTTTTCTCTTTTATTTCTTTCTCTTTCTCTCAAAATATAGACTACGTTTGGTAGCGCAGCCCATAAGAGATGGGATGAATTGAGAAAAGTGAAGAAATGTGAACACCTTAAGAAACATAAACCATTTGGTTGCAAAGAAAAGTAAGAAAATAGTCAAGAAAAACAAAGTGGGTGGATTCCACAGCCAGAACTTTTTCCTCTAAGATGTGTGGATTTATACAAAAATATATCTTCTTTCGGTATTTTATTTGTTGAAGCATTCTTACATAAAATATCTTCCCCATAGTTTTTTACTTATTAAATTACTTTAATTTAAATATTTATTTTTTATTTTCACTATTTCTTTTCTATCAAGAAATTTTTCTCACCTTTTTTTTTCTTTTTTTTTTCTCACTTACTTACTTCCTCTCTCTGTTTCTTCTCCCCTTCCAAACTTAGTCATAAACTCACATTACGTGTCTACAAAATATTAATTTTTGTCATATAATCTTTCCTCCCTTTTGCTTTTTTTTCCTCTTGTAGTTATTACTATGCCCCTTTCAAGATCATAAAAAGATTAGTTGACTAAAAACAAAGTCAATCACTATTAGAAAATATGCTTTCTACATCGGTTATTTATGACTTTCAACATCGGTTTTTCAACCGATGTTGAAAGTACCGACGTTGATAATATTATCGTTAACATCGGTTTTTGAAAAATCGATGTTAACGTAAAATTACCAACATCGGTTATATAAATAATCGATGTTGCTAATATGAATTACACCCAGAAAATGTATATTAATATTGAAAGTTAACATCGGTTTTTACAAAAAACCGATGTTAACGAATGTGTTACTGTTGACAGTTAACATCGGTTTTTTACAGAAAACCGATGTTAACGTTCGTTAACATCGGTTTTTATAAAAAACCGATGTTAACGAATGTGTTTACTGTTGACAGTTAACATCGGTTTTGTGTAAAAGGAATACTTGTTTATGTCGTATCCTTGCCAAGTTATAACATTTCTTTTAGGCCCATGAGCTAGCTTTCTTAATGTTTCAGAAACATTTTCGTCAGCAAAGATTTTATCTTTAAACCAATCAGAGAAAGTCTTGTTATGATTTTTCAAGACCCAGTTCTTTGACATTTTTGGATTACTTTGTTTGACTAAATGTTGATGCTGAACTATGTATGGCAAAACTTCATTACTGTTATTCAATACATACAAGTGAGCTTGTAACAAATCTTCTACACTTGGAGTGATAACATGCAGTCCTCTTGAACCTTTACCGCCCACTCTGTCGTCATGGCGAGACTCAGGAAGGCCAACAGGTTTAGCCTTTTTAATGTATTCTGAACAAAATTCAACGGCTTCTTCTGCGATGTACCTTTCAACAATAGATGCTTCTGGACGATGTAGATTCTTGGTATACCCTTTTAATATCTTCATGTAGCGCTCAACCGGATACATCCAACGCAGATAAACAGGACCACAACATTTGATTTCTCTGACCAAGTGAACAATTAAGTGGACCATGATGTCAAAGAAAGCAGGAGGAAAATACATCTCCAACTGGCACAGTATAATTACAGCCTCGTTTTCCAAGTCATCAAACTTGACCGGATCAAGGACTTTGCTACATATGGCATTGAAGAAAAAGCACAGGCGAGTTATGGCTAACCTGACTTTGTTAGGCAAAATGTCTCGTATGGCCACGGCTAACAATTGTTGCATCAACACGTGACAATCATGAGACTTTAACCCCACCAGTTTAAGCTCCTTGAACTGCACAAGGCTCTTAATATTTGAAGAGTATCCTTGTGGTACTTTAACCTGGCGCAGACACTGGCACAAACTGATCTTCTCCTTTCTGGATAAAGTATGACAAGCTGGAGGCAAGTATATTTTTTTACAAACACAACTGAAATTTAAAGCAAGCACTACTAGTCCAAGATCTATACTATTGCAATTTCCAACTGTTAGTTTATTAGTGGCTAAAAGAGTTGGTAAAAGTTAACCAGACTAATTAAATAATAATATGCCCTGTTTCTATATATTGTTACCATAAATATATTTAAAAAATCAGACCAGGCTTATTGCTTTAAGTTTTTCACTATATATAAAAAGGTCTCAAATTGATACATACCAGTAGGATGACAAAAAATGAGGGACGTAAGACCAATATTGATGAGTAGAAACTCATTTTTTTATCAGCATGCACAAATTAGATATTCTTTTGCATTGGTAAAATATCAAAAGGAAACTTATTTATATAAATTGTATGGTTAGCTAAAAAAGTAAACACAATATTGTAATTTAAACATAAAATCCAACAATTAAGATTTGGAAATTGCTACCCGTTAAATCATCAGAAAATTAAGTAGATTCGGTAAACTTTTGATATTCAAATGGGCATCTTACCAGCATTGATGCAGTAGCTCATACCTGCATAAGAAATCGTAACATCACTTTGTGAAGCATATTTCAAAATTATAAACTGTTTTAGGTTGACTCCCGTAAAACATGGTTCACAACTTCACATATATATTTTTAAGTTGAATTTCAACAATTTGTTAAAAAATGGAAAGAAGCTTAGAAAAGAAAAATTAATGAATGGTCATATATATATATATATATATATATATATATATGATTAAAAATAAATTAAAATTTGAACATTGCTTTGCATTATCAGCCATAGATTTCTTTTTTCATGAACATACACAGGAGTTCTCATAACGGGGATCGGATCCTCTCCTTTAGAAAATAAATCTTACTCCACCAAAGTGTATATCATTTCCATTTTATTTATTTTTTCAAAGCCTTATAAAATAGAAGAAATCAAGGAAAAAAGAAATATGAAGAGGATCCATTTCCCTCGCAACGATATTGATGATATGAAATACGAATCCTCTTCGCAGAGATATCTCTACCTCTTTGAATCAGTTTTTCAATCTTTTTATTTATCCATCATTTGTTTTCTTCTTTTCAATTGAAAAAGCTCCACCGAAACAAAGCATTCATTTCAACGAAACGCAACGAACAATAGAAATCAGTAACAGAAAAACACAACATGAAGGCATTAATATAAAAGAGAAGAAAAACAAGTTTACCTTTCTTGCCGTGGCGTTATCGGCTGCTTCTTGCCTTTCTTCTAGAAGTTTCACACCCCTTCTTTTCTTGCCTTTCTTTTGGCTGCTTCTTGCCTTTCTATTATTTTCCCTTGATAAAAAATAATACTATAAATCCTTCTATATATGTAAACTATAATCAGAATAATCTTGAATGAAAGCTCTTTTAGTTGTTATTCTTGAGTGTGAGTATTTTAAGAGTTTTTTTTCCATCTCTTTCAACCTCTAGTTCTAATTTAAATTTAATTTTTTTAAAAGAAATTACGAATAATTAAAAATAATAATATATCACATATAAATTATTTATTATAAATTTAAAATATAACTTTTATGTTCAAAAATATTTATTTATTATAAATTTTATTCAGAATATAATTTATATATTATAAATTATAAATTTTAGTTATATGAAATAAATATTTATTTTTTGCAATATATTTGTTAAAATATTGTAGTAATAATTTATTTATATAAAATTATTCACTTCCTCTTTTATCTTGATATACATGTAATCGGTGCAAATCAATCCATATTTAATTTTATAATAAACCGAAGATTCTAGATCGAATATCATATTAATTAATCTTAATATCATCCAAATAAAAATATCTGTTTGCTGTATGTGTATCAGTGTATCTACTGTGTCACTCTCACAGGTGCCTTTTTCTCTTAATCCCTCTCACTACGCGGTTCCTTTATTTTTTATTTCTATTTTTTGGTAGAAAGAGAAAATGCAACTTCTTTTGTGAAGAGTTCTCTTCCCACAACGTATGTCTTATATTCCTAAATCAATCTTATCTTTTGAATTTTTTTATTATGATTATCATTGAAGAAAGAGACAAATTCCAATCTTAATTATTATTTTTAATTTTAATTCAAAAAAATAAAGAAAGAAAAAAATTGGAATGCACTTCTATTCATAAATTGACTCACAATATAGTCAGTTTTTGTTTCCAAATTTGAAGGACCAACGCCCAAAGGCAACCAAACTAAACAAAGTCCAGACTTTTCGAATAAGAAAAAATTTTTTATACCAAAAGATTATTATTAATAAGTAATTTTTAAGATGCAAAGCATCGGGTTTCTTTACTTATTTAAAAAACTATTTTGGTATCGATAATTTAATTTAAAAAATGATAAATGTAATAAAAATAAATTACATGTGGATTATAATTAACTCTAAATTTAAAGACTTAAAACATAATTTTCGTGTCTCATGAAAATATTTTTATTTTTGTTCTGAAAATTTTGTTTAGAAATAATGAAAATATCATTTTTTTAAATCCTACAAATATATGAGATAACTATAATTATTTAAATTAAACCACTGTAACATATATTTTCAATAAATCAAATTAATATATACAAATATTTTAATTTATTTTTAATTTAAAGATAATGCGATAACATAAATATAGTAGGATTTCATAGAATTTTTAAACAATATTCTCCATTTACCTTTTTATGAATATTTTTTTTATTTTTATAATAATTAAATCAAAATATATTAGTAATAAATTTTTAATTTTTTTACCATATAATTGATTTTACCAACATTCTATAAAAGTTAAACTCTATTATTAAAAACAGTTTTTTTTTTCAATTTAACTAATATCAAATAATTTATATAAATGTGTGTTATATTTAAATGATAATCATGAAATAATAAAATTAAAATTACGAAATTTATTTTAAAAATTTAGTTTAATTTTTAAATGTTTACCTTTTGAATTTATTATTGTTTATTAATTATTATTTTTTTAATTAAAATATAATTAATAACGCAATATATGTTTTTTTTAAAATATATAAATAATTAAAAAAAAATTATATTAACATCGGTTTTTTCAAAAACCGATGTTAACATCATTAGTTAACATCGGTTTTTGAAAAACCGATGTTAACGTGTATACATTAACATCGGTTTTTTAGAAAACCGATGTTAAGGTATCACATGTTAACATCGGTTTTTCAAAAAACCAATGTTAATGCATACACGTTAACATCGGTTTTTCAAAAACCGATGTTAACATCATAAGTTAACATCGGTTTTCCAAAAAACCGATGTTAACGTGTATGCATTAACATCGGTTTTTTGAAAAACCGATGTTAAGAATAATACTTTATTTACAAATATGCCACCGCGTTTAACTTAACATCGGTTTTGTCCAAAACCGATGTTAATAAACCGATGTTAAAACTGCTTTTTGTAGTAGTGAATAAGAAAAAGGAGGGAAAATAGAGAATGACAGCTAAAAGTTGGACAATATATATAGTAGGAATATTTTTCCACTTGTCTAATTATGTCTTTAATTTTTTAGTACATCATTCCGCTAAAAGATTTTGATTTTTGATTTTTACATATGATCCAATGGGAAGTCAAAAGAAGAGTTTCTAGGCAGGTGAATATCACGAGGCTAATAATGTGTTTCCATCAAATCATATTTCTCTTTTTTTGTGTTTTTTTTTCTTTTTACATCTTAATAATTAGAAAGGTTGAGTCAAAAAGTTTAAAAGAAAATTCCCAAGGACTTGAAACCGGTTAGGCTTAACGTTTGAATTTGATTAGGTTCTCTCTTCTTTTAAATTTTTTTCACGAGGAAAGAGTTTTTTTCACATGAGGAAAGAGTGTTATAGTATTTTCTACATCACATCCCTTCTTTCTTAACTTCCTTTATTTTTTCTCACATTTTTCTCTCTTATCGTTTTTACTTTCCTTTCAGCTGAAAAAATATATACATACAAATAGAATTGTCATACAACAATAATATAGGAATTTGTTGTAGGGCTTCAAGAACAGTTGCATTTCCTTTTTTTCGTATTCTCTTTACTTTCCTATTTTTTTTCAAAAATTAATATTCTGCTTTTGAGAATTAATTTTCAGAATATGCTTTTGAATAACCTGCTAATTTTTCAAAATTTAACTTCCTGAATGTTTCAGAATTTAACATTGTTTTTTTGCCATTTATTTTGTTTTTCCTATTCATCTGTTGCATTTCTTTATAATACTGTTCTGGAAACTTATTTCTGGTCGCTCAAGAGTGTTCCCCGAAAATAAGTTGAGGAAGTAAAAAAGTATTTTTAAATCTAATTTCAGATAGTTTCAGAATTTATATAAAGAATACTAATAGAATCCAGCTATTCAAATTAAGGTTTAAGGAAGGCGTTACTATTCTCACCCTCATTTTTTTCTACTCTCACTCCATGTATTTTAGTTTTTTTAATTCCTAAAATACCTTTTCAACTTAAATAAATTTTTGTTGTGTAAAATATACAATAGAATCATATTTCTATCACATTATAGGATGTGCAAAAATCTATCAAAAGAAATACATTTTCATTGTTTGTTATTTGGCACCTTATACCATAACATAAATACAGTTTTATTGTATATTTCATACAACATAAACATATTTTTGTTATATTTCCATTCTTCATCACATTATATTGTAGAATTATGATTTTGTTGTGTGTCTCAACTAGGAATACAATGAAATCTTAATATCATTGTGTTTATGAACCAAAATATAACAAAATTGTGATTTCATTTTGTCCCCTAACAAAACATAATCATGATTATGTTGTATTCAAATTCATAAAAACATGTACCTCGCTCCACGAATGAATGAAACAATGATCATGTTGTTGAATCCTTATCAAAGCATGAACGTTGTTTGTTGAATGGGGTGTGATGAAAAATGAGGAAGGGAGAATGGGGTGGGGTGTCATGCAAGAGTGCCTAAGGTGAGGGGTAAAAGGGAAAGGGAAGGGGGGGTGTAGAGAAAGTGAGAGGTTAAAATTATCAATTTACTATATTTTGAAAAGGAGGAAGGTAAAAATAACAAAAATGGGTGAGAATAGACATCTCCCTTTTTAGATAACATTTTTTCGCATAATTGATGGGCTAAGGTCCGTGTCTCAGTTGTACTTGCCCAATAAAATTAGGGTATTTCTATTGGCACTACAAGTTTTGCTACAACTTGCCCAATAAAATTAGGGTATTTCTATTGGCACTACAAGTTTTGCTAATGACATTACCTATGTGGGTGTACTTTAGCCATATCCCGAAATTGTCCCTTGAGAAATTCTACAATAGAATCGTGTTTCCATTGTGTAAATGGGGAGTGAAAAAATAACAACAAAAGTACATTTATGTTGTACACGTGTACAATGAAATCATATTTTCATTGTTAATTTTTTTCACCCCCAATTGCACAACAAAAACACAATTTCATTGTGCAATTTTTTTGCACCCCAGGTAACATAATAAAATTATGATTTCGTTGTGTTATTTGATTCCACCCCCAAATAACATAATTGTTATTTTACTTTCACCCCACATAGTATAATGAAATCATGATTCTATTGTATTGATGTGTTGTTTTAAAAAAAACACAATAGAAGTATGATTCTATTGTTCCTTTGTATATACAAAAAACTAAAAAAATTGTAGGGGTGCTTACCTTTTTCAGGCAGGGATGAAGAGAATGAGAGGGAGAGTTGAAGAGGAAGAGGAAAAACAAAGGGAAGGGGAGAATAGAAGTGGAAGAGGCTCAAAGGAGTTGAAGGGGGAGTTGGAAAGGAAGGGGAATGGAGAAATGAGAGTGAAAGGGAGAGAGATGCATGAGATAAGAGAGAGAGACATTGGAGATGGGAAGGGGAAAGGGTGGTGAGAAGAATGGAGGAAGGGGTGGGAAAAATGTGCAGAGAGACACTTTTGTCTATTCTCATTACTTTTCAAAAAGTGATAGTGGGAATAGAAAAAGTAGTAATGAGAATAGTTATTCCTTAAAATTAGGTTTATTCTTAATTTGAAATATGTATTCTAGAGCTATCTCTTCAACCAATTAAAAGAAAATAGATGAAATATTTGTAATAAGTAAATTTTTTTAAAAAACCATAGTTTTTCTTAAATTAGAACTTTATGACCAACATTGTGTGATACAGAAACAATAGTTAATCATTATTTGCAGCATGGAGGATTATGTGTTGGAAAGAAGTATTGAAAGGTGAGGTTCTTGGTGTGCCACACAGTTTGCTAGTGTTTATGGTTTCGTAGGAATCACATTATTTTCCAAGATGGAGCTGTTGATTTTGAGAAGGAGGTTATTCTTCTTGCACCAACATAATTTTTTCTACACCCCAACATATTTTCAATAATTCCAACTTTACCCTTTTTTACTTCTTCTTTGTTCCTTCCTTTTTCCTTTTCTTCTTACACCATTCACTTTCCTAGATGTTGACTGAGCTTTTCCTTCCGTTGTGGTTGGTGTCATCGAGGTGCATTGTTGCGGTGGTTGGTTACCTGCTGCATTGAGTTTGTGGTTGTCATCGTAGTGGGTGTTGCGGTGATAACAATAGGGGAGGTTAGCTTTTTACATTTGTGAATGATCAGTATATGTTGTATGGATTGACAATCCGTATATGTTACAAAAAATTTTAAAAATATAATTTTAAAAAACATATTTATTTATATATCTACATAAATGTTACAATAGTATTTTTTTATTATTACATTAATAGTTTTTGTCAAGTGTAGAAGATTTTAAAATAAATTTCTACATTGAAGTTTTTTAGAATAATATATTTAGATATAAATAATTATAATTAATTAAAAGTAATAACAATTCATATATTTTATTAAGAGATAAATTATTATTATATGCATATAGAAGTATGAATTATTATATGTCAATCCGTATACACTATACGTATGAAATTTCATTAGTTTCCATTAGTTTGTCATTGAATTTTATTTAATGTTTTGTTAAGATGAACAAATATGACTGAATATATGATAACATTATGTCTGAAGAAATTAATATGAATGAAGACACTGGAGATGAACCTGCTGTGATTGAAAATATTAATTGTTATGATGCCTTCAATACTTATCTGGTATTGATATGATTTTGTATTTGGTTAAAATAAGTAAATAAATGTCCTAAGAAGACTAAACATGTACTGATATGATTTTGTATTTGTTTTGATGCCTTCAATACCCGTGAGGACGTATTGCAATGGTCTTGTATTGTTGCATATGATATTGGTTTTGTGGCAGTGATAATGAGGTCAGACACATCAACTGGAAAGAGATGAAGGACCTCATTTATTTTAATTGGTTGTGAGAGAAGTGGAAAGTATGAAGCATATAAGAAAGATCTAGTACGAACAGTGACTAGCACTAAAAAATGTGGGTGTGCCTTTAAGTTGCGAGCGAAACCAATCTTGGGAGGTGAAGGATGGATGGTCAACTAAATATGTGGGACTCATAATCATGCATTGGCTAAGTCATTGACTAAACATCCATATGTTGGTAGACTAACCGAGGGCGAGAAGATTATTATTGGTGATATGACAAAGTCAATGGTCAAACCAAAGAATATTCTTCTCACTTTGAAGGAGCATAATGCCAACAGTTGTACAACAATGAAACAAGTCTACAATGCAAGATATGCATACTGTTCTTCTATAAAAAGGCAATAATAGTGAAATGCAACAATTAATGAAGTTACTTGAATGCAATCAGTATATTCATTAGCATAGACTGAAGGATGAAGATGTTGTACGTAATATATTTTGGACACATTCGAATGCAGTAAAATTAAACAATGCATGCCATTTGGTATTTCTCATAGATAGTACATACAAAACAAATAGATACAGACTATCTTTACTTGACATTGTTGATGTTACACCTACCGGGATGACATTTTCAGTTGCATTTGCCTATTTGGAGGGTGAATGTATAAACAATGTTGTCTGGGCTCTTGAATGGTTTAGAGGAATTTTTATAAGATGTGATGCAATCCCTCAAGTTACTGTTATGGACAGAGATTCAACATTGATGAATGCAGTGAAAACTGTGTTCCCTGAGACAACTAACTTGTTGTGTCGGTTTCACATCGATAAGAATATTAAGGCAATATGTAAAACCCTTGTGGGTAAAAAAAACGCATGAGACTATGTGATGGAAGCATGGGGGAGTCTTGTGGATTTTCCTACTGAGATAGAGTATGATAACTGCCTTACGGAGTTTGAAATTGCTTGCTCACCATGACCAATGTTTGTTGACTATGTGAAATAAACCTGGTTGATTCCTCATAGACAAATATTTGTTAAAGCATGGATGAATAAAGTGATGCATCTAGGAAACACAACAACTAACAGGTATGAAAATTGTTAATGTATATTGGTTTTAATAAGAACATATTAATGGATAAAAATAATTGTTTGTGTTTTTCAAATGTAGGGTTGAGTCTGCAGAACAGCCTTGGAGATCTATGTAGTGTTTATGAAGCCATGAAAAACATGATCACTCTGTAACACATTGAAATTAAGGCATCTTTTGAGACAAGCACACATGTGGTCGAACATGTTTTTAAAGTTACCTTATACAAGAGACTAATTGCCATGGTATCAAGATATAAGTTAAACCAGATTGCTACTGAGTTTGAGCGAGTGAATTATGCTGGCATTGACAGTTCTCGTTATGGATGTATTATGAGAACTACTCATGATCTTCTATGTGCATGTGAGCTAGCTAGATATGTTGCTGGTAACATACCACTTGACATAGTCTATATGTTTTGGTGGAGGTTGAGTTTTTCAGGCTAAGGTTTATCTGAGCCCGAAGTCTGCATAACCGAAGAGATGGAAGCCATATCAAAGTGGATTAAAGGTCTTGATATATGTGGCAAAGTGACTCTAAAGATTAAACTTTGGGAAATTGCATACCCTGATCTAAATTCGATGTGTGCTCCTCCTGAAAAGATCAAAACTAAAGGTGCTCAAAAGAAACATATGACCTAACAAGAAAGATCAACGAAGCATGATTTTTCTTATTAAGAGTATGTGGATGCATTACATTCGGTGCAAAATAGCTTATCCACACTGAAACAGTATGCATCATCATCTGAACAAACAAAACCAAAGAGGAAGATGCCAATGTTGGATCAATTTCATCCATACATTCAGGATTTCATTTAAAATATTGTCGATGTCAAAGTTGATGGTAATTGTGGATATCGTGTAATTGTTGCCTTATTAGGTATGAGTGAAGATTCATGGTCTTTGATTCGCAACCATTTGCAAAAAGAACTTGGACAATGATCTGATGAGTATATAGACCTGCTTGTTGGCATAGATAGATATGAGTAGTTAAAGTGGTCGCTACTTGTTGATGGATTATCCATGGTATTTGATTCATATTCATGGATAAATATTTTTTTTTGATAATATTGATTAAAATTGTTACGTGTAGGTAACCATGGATAAGTGGATGAATATTACCGATATGAGTTATGTAATTGCTTCAAGGTATAACGTCATCCTTGTTTTTCTTTCTCTCCAATAAAGCATGACATTTTTCCCTCTTAGAAGTCAACAACCGAGAGATAGTTTTGTTCATTGCATTATATGTATTGGTCATATGTATGACAATCATTTTGTTTAGGTATAGTAATGATAACGACGCTTGTTAATTTTTGGATTATAACATGTGTTATGAACATTTGAATGTGTACTTGTCATTGTAACATGTATTTCTAAGAGATGGTTGTCCCATGCCGTCAACTACTTTGTTATGGTCAACACATTGTCATTATCAAGCAAAATAATGACATACTCCTTATATTAGTTGAATGCACTAGTATACTAATTCCATAAGGTTGACCACACAACATCTTGATTTAGGAAAAGATTGAATATTTTGTTATTGTTTACTTGTTTGTAACTTACATAGTTGTAATGCCATGGATAATGCTCGTAACACTTTCTAATCATAAGTGTGTGTAATGAACACAGTGTTTGTTTTCGATCAAACATAATAGTCAAATACAAAATGAACACATATGTTAACCATAGTCATATACATAGTCGATCAAATAATACAAATATTAAATAGTGCTCAGTTAATCCTAACTATCATGATCCTCGTCCACCGCCATATCTGTCCTGTGTATCCCTCCTTAGTCTTGAGTGAACATAAAAATTTCCTTGCTCAGTGACACCCCTAGATAATCTTAAACAGTACTCAGTCATAGTGTATATATGCATCAGTTCCAGCAGTGACCATCCTCATATTTATCATGTATTCCAAGCTTTTTCTTATCTTTTGGTGTAGAGGCATATATGATGTGAAGTTTTGATGATGCCAAAGATGAGCGCGATTCAAGTCAAGAATCCATAAATTCAAGAAGAACGATGTACTTAGTTCCTAGGATCTTGTCATACCCTAATTTCGTCCGGGGACCTTTGCTTGATGACATGCAACTTTTGTTTGGTCCTTGTGAGGTGCTTGGCACCCATCATTAGGCAATTTGTGAAATTCCGGGACATGCCGAAAAACAAAAGAAGATATTGATGCACAATCCGTAAGGTTCCGTGACACATCGGAAATCAAATGGAAGCATCGTTGCACAATTAGTGAGGTTCCGTAACATTCCGTAAGTCAAAAAAGGGGATGATTATGTAATCCGCAAGGTTCCGTAACATTATGGAAAAAAAACAAGTATCGTTACGAAATTCGTAAGTTTCCGTAACTTTACGAAAAAAGAATCACCAAAAAAAGGCAGGGGGTGTACTTAGTAAAAATGGGGGTGCAAATAGCAACCAGGCCCACTTGGGCCCTCCAGAAGATTCCTCCAGAAGGCTGTTGCTTCTGGAGGAAGCAACCCTGCTCGCCTGGGCGAGCTGGGTGGCAAGCTTCTCCCCCAATTTTCTATAAATAGGGGGAGAAGTGAAGTAGAAAAGGGTTCAGCCCCTTTGGCACTTCTCTCTCTTTCGAATTTGCTTAGGAAAATTGTTTCCGTGAAGAAAATCCAAGCTGAGGCGCTTCCGTAACGTTTCCGTGAGTGATTTCGCGAAGGTTTTCAACCGTTCTTCGACGTTCTTCATTCGTTCTTCATCGTTCTTCAGTCTTCAACGGGTAAGTACCTCAAACCAAGCTTTTCAATTCATTCTATGTACCCGTGGTGGTCCACATTTTGTTTCATGTATTTTTATTCTCGTTTCATTCACTTTTTATACCCCCTTTTGACGTGCGTAAGCCATTTTATTTAAGTCATTTCTCGCTTAACCTAAAAATAAAATAAATTTCCACCGATCGTTTGAATTGTATTATCCGTTAACTTTGGTTGAAATGAATTCCGACCGATCGGTCGTGCCGCAACCACGTTGGAAACCAAAAAAGAGGTAAATAATAATATAATAAATAAAAAAATACCCCTTTAGTAAAATAAAGCGAAAAATCAATTGGACATTTTCTCTTTGGGATTTCTCATTCTTAATCGAATTGACTAATAACTAAAGTGAAACTAAGGCTAAGATCAACTCGCCTAGTCAAGCTCGTCCACAAAAATAGGTTTTGGAAGTTTATCATTTCAATTTCTTACTAAGTAAAATGGATCATTTTTAAGGTCCAACGCCTTAAAATGATCACCTTTCAAGTAAAAAAGAATCACTTGATTCACGCATAAGAAAGAACTACGTAGGTCTGATTTCCTCATCGCAATTGAGGAATACGTAGGAGCAAAGGGAAACACCCTTGTCGACCACAAAAAGAGAAAAAAATATAAAAAGGGTATAAAGGATATAAAGACATAAAAGGGAACGTAAAAATCAAAGTCATGTTTGCACATTCGATTAAAGGCTGCCGTCCCTTGTGACGGACGTGTGGGGTGCTAATACCTTCCCCGTGCGTAAATACAACTCCCGAGTCTTTCACTTAAAAGTTCGTAGATCGCCTCTTTTCCGGTTTTTCCGACGTTTTCCTCAAATAAACGTTGGTGGCGACTCCGCGCGTATTCCTTTCGTGGAACACGCATCCCGCGAGTCACGCGTCGCCCTCCCGCCAAAGGGTAGGTTGCGACAGTTGGCGACTCCACTGGGGACTAGTTTTTTTGAGAGTTAGGCCATTTAATCTTGTGCAAATGTTTTATCATGACTTTCTCCTTTGTTGGTTTCCCTTTATTTTTTATGTTCTTGTGTATATAAACTCTTTGTTGCTTTTAGTGCGTTTTAAAATGTATGCATGAGGTAAATACTTATTCATTTTGATGCACACAAACACCAACACTATTTGCACACACTGTGAGTTGAAAAAAAAAGGGGCCCTATACCCGGGTTCATGGGAACATAAGGAGCGGAGGTGAATCTGTGATCATGCTAGGTTTCCGACTTGCTTGATTACAGTGAACCCTCATCTAGAGCTTTTCTCTTTGAAAACATATTGTTGCTAGTAGTCCCTACTGCTGCAATATGTTCTTCAAAGGGGATGATACCTCTAGAGACCATCAAGAGAGATATGACCACCTTGGGGGTTATCACTAAAAGCCTAGTTAGCTCTCTCCCTTATAGGTCCCTTAAATAGGGGCACGGAGCAAACACGCTGCGTGCCATCTTTCACACTGCCATGCATAAGTATCATATACCCTTTTGCTTATATTTTGTGAATATCGTCATACTATGTTGCGCCTTTCGCATATGCATCACACGCGGGTTCCGTCTTGATCCCCTCTGTAAACAAACCAACGGAGGGTCCATGTCACCTTCTTAAAAACATACGTTGGGGCACTTTACTACCCCTAGACGTTGTATCTAAGAAGGAGACAATTCCTCGGGCCCCCGCATTCCTAAATTGCATCTGTGTCATATGGATTCCTTCATGCATTCATCCATTCCACCCATGAGATATCAGAGTTTTGATTTGCACCAGCTTTTTGTCTCACTTTAGTGAGCATGGGGACAAATCCAACCGGCAAGAGGTTTTACCAAGTCAAGGTTAAAGGCCTAGATACCACCAGCATCAAGGAATTAGGACGGTTGATGGAACCTCTCCAAATGCAAGCCTTCCGCAAGACTTACGGAAAGATCTTAGATTTGACCATAGCAGAGGTATCCATAGAGGCCATTGCGTCACTCACCCAATACTACGACCAGCCTTTGAGATGCTTCACGTTCGGAGACTTCCAATTGGTACCGACCATTGAAGAATTTGAGGAGATTCTAGGATGTCCTCTCGGGGGAAGAAAACCATATCTTTTCTCCGGTTGTCTCCCCTCTTTGAGCAGAATTGCAACTGTGGTCAAGGATTCAGCAAGAGGTTTGGACCGCGTAAAACAAACTCGAAACGGCATAGCGGGCCTACCACGGAAGTACCTAGAAGACAAGGGGAGGGATATGGCAAATTAAGAAGATTGGGTCCCGTTTATGGATGTGTTAGCATTGCTAATTTTTGGGGTCGTCCTCTTTCCAAACGTAGATGGTTTGGTGGACCTAGCAGCAATCGACGCTTTCCTTGCATACCACCATAGCAAGGAAAGTCCGGTGGTAGCTGTCTTGGCAGATTTATTTGACACATTTGACCGAAGGTGCGAGAAGAGTAGTGCACGGATCATCTGTTGCTTGCCCGCTCTCTATGTTTGGTTGGTTTCGCACCTGCTCCTGCAAGACACTAGGCATCCATGTCCGCTCCAAAGCCATCGCTCGTGTGCTGAAAAGAGAAGAATAGATTGGGACCAACTTTTGGCTAGTGTAGGAGGTAGAAAAATCAATTGGTTCCCCCGATGGAAGGAAGGAAAGGGGGGGAGTCCTTTTCTCATGTAAAGGGTACCCAAACATTCCGCTAATAGGGACGAGGGGTTGTATTAACTACAATCCCGCGCTCGCTATAAGACAACTAGGGTACCCCATGAGGGGAGCACTGGTGGAAGAAAGCATGTCTCCTTTCCTTGTGAGGGATTTCGGCGCGCAAAATTTCAAGGCTATACAAAAAATCCATAAGGCATGGGAAACCCCGTTAAGGAAAGATCAAGAACTTAGGGGCATTTGTAACGGCATCATTGGTGGTTATCATGAATGGCTGAAAGTTCATATATGAGGTTTAGATTGGCTCGCCAAGTTAAAAGTCGTCAGCGAAGACAGTTTCGAAGCACCGGAAGAAGACGAAGAAGTCCAAGCTCTCAAAAACGAGTTAGGAAAGGCGAAACTTGCCAAGGAGAAGTTCAAGTTAGCCGCTACACACATCCGGAAGGAATGTGCTGGATTACGGGAAGAGAATGCAACTACCGCAAGAGCCCTTGAACAAGAGGCCAAGAGGGCTCGCAAGGAAGAGTATGGCCG
This sequence comes from Glycine soja, assembly GCF_004193775.1. NCBI lineage: Eukaryota > Viridiplantae > Streptophyta > Magnoliopsida > Fabales > Fabaceae > Glycine > Glycine soja. The sequence continues at coordinate 12,725,013 of NC_041014.1, read as the reverse complement.
TAACAAATTTCGCGGAGCTCTGTGGGGTAGCAACAATGAACTCAAGCTGCGAAGGGAAGAGAGGGACCAGTCGCGAGCACATAGCATGGTCTTGAAAGAGGAGTTAGTTGCCTGTTCAAGGTCAAAAAGGAGCTTGTCTCAGCGTTTTTGCGAGACGGAGACCAACATGCTAGCTATCATCGCCAAGTACCAAGAAGAGTTAGGTCTAGCCACGGCCCACGAGCATAGGGTCGCGGACGAGTATGCCCAAATATACGCGGAAAAAGAGGCTAGAGGAAGGGTGATCGACTCTTTACACCAAGAGGCAACCATGTGGATGGATCGGTTTGCTCTTACCTTGAACGGGAGTCAAGAACTTCCCCGATTGTTAGCCAAGGCCAAGGCAATGGCGGACACCTACTCCGCCCTCGAAGAAATTCATGGGCTTCTCGGCTATTGTCAGCATATGATAGACTTAATGGCCCACATAATTAGAAATCGCTAGAAAACTTGTATGGTCTCTCAGATCTTGACTAGATACGACTTTCTGAAATAAAATGAGTTGGTCCCATGTTTCTACTCCAAAAAGCTTGTGCGAATCAAATCACTCCTGCATTTTATCTCTAGCATGCATTCTTTTTTCTTTACCCACTCCTCACGTTTGGTTTTTTAGGAAAAAACACCATAACTAAACGCGCCACAAGGCATCCCTATCGCACCAGATCCAAATCTAGAACGATGGGTGATCAAGAGGAGACACAGGAACAGATGAAAGCCGACATGTCGGCTCTGAAAGAACAGATGGCTTCCATGATGGAGGCCATGTTAGGAATGAGGCAGCTCATGGAGAAAAACGTGGCCACTGCTGCCGCTGTCAGTTCGGCTGCCGAAGCAGACCCAACTCTCTTGGCAACCGCGCGCCATCCCCCCTCAAACATAGTAGGACGGGGAAGGAACACGCTGGGGCACGACGGCAACCCTCATCTGGGATACAACCGAGCGGCTTACCCTTATGGATTGCCGCCCAACTACTCACCACCCGTCCTGCAAGACGATGCGGGCCATATTGCTTCTCCCGTCCTTGAAAGAGAGCCTCCTCAACAGCCCGACGAGGTCCACGAAGACCCTCAAGACTATGCTCAAAGGGATGTCGAGTTCTATCCCCCGATCCCTGAAGGGCCGGCACCCAGCACGTCGCCTCAGCCCAACATCATGACACAACCAATAGTTTTGTCCATGGAAGGACCGCCCCCGGCAACTGAAGAAAGGAGGAAGCTCGATCTCCTCGAGGAGAGATTGAGAGCCGTGGAAGGATTTGGGGACTATCCGTTCGCAGACATGACGGATCTTTGCTTAGTACCCGATGTTGTTATCCCCCCGAAGTTCAAAGTACCGGACTTCAACAAGTATAAACGGACGACTTGTCCCAAGAACCATCTCAAGATGTACTGTCGCAAGATGGGCGCACACTCTAAGGATGAGAAGCTATTAATACACTTTTTTCAAGATAGCTTGGCCGGAGCCGCGGTAGTTTGGTACACTAGTTTGGAAGCTTCCCGTATCCGTACTTGGAAGGATCTGATTACTGCCTTCCTAAGGCAATATCAGTATAATTCCGATATGGCTCCCGATCGCACTCAGCTGCAGAATATGTTCAAGAAAGAGAGCGAAACCTTTAAAGAATACGCACAGCGGTGGAGGGACCTGGCGGCACAAGTGGCTCCTCCCATGGTTGAGAGAGAGATGATCACCATGATGGTAGACACTCTGCCAGTGTTCTACTATGAGAAGCTAGTAGGTTACATGCCGTCCAGCTTCGTGGACCTAGTGTTCGCCGGGGAAAGAATCGAAGTAGGGTTGAAAAGAGGAAAGTTCGATTACGTTTCCTCCACGAGTGCGAATGCCAAAAGAATCGGGACAACGGGGGCAAAAAGAAAGGAAGGAGATGCCCATGCCGTCTCTTCAACGCCCGCGTGGGTCAAACCCCCGCAGACACCTTATGGTACCCATCAGTACGCGCAACATCACCCGAGCTTCTCAGCTCATACCGGGAACGCCTCTAGTTCAGCACCTGTGCAGCCTAAGGAACCCACCCAGAGGGAAGCTCCCCAAGTTCCAACTCCGAACACAACTCGCCCGGCCGGTAATTCCAACGCAACAAGGAACTTCCCTCCGAGGCCATTTCAAGAATTCACCCACTCCCAATAACGTACGAAGACCTCTTGCCGTCCCTCATCGCCAACCATTTGGCCGTGGTAACTCCCGGAAAGGTCCTCCAAACCCCCTTTCCCAAAGTGGTATGACCCTAACGCAACTTGCAAGTACCATGGGGGTGTCCCGGGGCATTCCATTGAAAAATTCTTGGCCTTTAAATACAAGGTCCAACATTTGATAGATGCTGGATGGCTGACTTTCCAAGAGGATCGGCCCAATGTGAAAACCAACCCGCTCGCCAATCATGGAGGGAGAGCGGTTAACGCCGTTGAGTCTGATAGGCCGCGCAGGTCTAAACCTTTAAAGGATGTGGCAACCCCTAGGAGGTTTATCTTTAAGGCCCTACAAAAGGGAGGTGTGATTCCTCATAGTGGGCGTAAGGAGGATTCTTGTTTGCTGCATTCTGGCGAGCGGCATGACATGAAAACATGTTTGGGAGTAGAGGAATTGTTACAGCGAATGATAGATCAAGGTCGACTGGAAGTTAGCAGTGAAGGAAGAGAGGAGCAGCATATATGCATGCAGTCCACGGATGGGAGCAGTGTTGCGAAGCCCAAACCCTTGGTGATATACTTCACCAAGGGCACAGCTTCGCAAAAGCCCGGACACCCCTTAGCAGCTAAACCTGTTCCTTTCCCATACCAAAATAGCCACGCAGTCCCATGGAGATATACACCTCCGAGGGGGAAGGAAGAAGAAGCCACCGACGTCAGCTCGTTGTCGGCTAAGGTAACAAATATCACGGGACTGAGTGGTGTGACCCGTAGCGGTCGTGTGTTTGCACCCCCGGATCTACCAGTCCAACCCGCGAATGTCAAGGGGAAAGCAAAGGTGGTGGAGGAACAAGATGATGAAATACCCCTCGCTTCGAATAAAGATATTCCGGCAAAAGGTCTTCCGGAGAAAAAAGATGGTAAAAAGGAGGTATCACTAGAGGAAGCCAGCGAGTTCCTTCGTATAATTCAGCAGAGCAAATTCAAGGTTATCGAACAACTCAACAAAACCCCGGCCAGGGTCTCGCTGTTGGAGTTACTCATGAGCTCCGAGCCTCATCGGGCTCTGCTAGTGAAGGTTTTGAACGAGGCCCACGTGGCCCAAGATATCTCGGTAGAAGGTTTCGGAGGGCTGGTCAATAATATCACTGCCAACAACTATCTCGCCTTCGCCGAAGAAGAAATCCCCGCCGAGGGGAGAGGGCATAATAAAGCTTTGCACGTATCAGTCAAGTGTATGGACCACATCGTAGCCAAAGTGCTCATCGATAATGGTTCCAGTTTAAACGTGATGCCTAAGAGCACTTTGGAGAAATTACCATTCAATGCTTCCCACTTAAAGCCGAGTTCAATGGTGGTTTGTGCCTTCGACGGCACCCGCCGAGAGGTTAGGGGAGAGATCGATCTCCCAGTACAGATAGGCCCTCACACCTGTCAAGTTACCTTCCAAATAATGGATATTAACCCCTCCTACAGCTGTCTGTTGGGGCGTCCGTGGATCCACTCAGTGGGAGTTGTTCCCTCTACACTCCACCAAAAGTTGAAATTCGTAGTGGAAGGGCATCTGGTCATCGTATCAGGCGAGGAAGACATCTTGGTGAGCTGCCCATCCTCTATGCCTTATGTGGAAGCCGCAGAGGAGTCATTAGAAACCGCTTTCCAGTCTTTTGAGGTGGTAAGCATTTCCTCCGTGGACTCCTTCTCTGGGCAGCCTTGCCTGTCCGATGCAGCAGTAATGATGGCCCGAGTTATGTTGGGGAACGGTTACGAACCCGGAATGGGTTTAGGCAAAGACAACGGCGGCATAACTAGCCTGATAAATGCCAAAGGAAATCGTGGGAAGTATGGTTTAGGCTATAAGCCCACTCAGGCAGATATAAAGAGAAGCATCGCGGGAAGGAAGAGTGGTAGTCAAAGCTCGCGGTTGAGACAAGAAGGTGAAGGAAGCCCGCCCTGCCACATAAGTAGAAGCTTTATAAGCGCAGGTCTGGGGGACGAAGGTCAAGTGGTCGCGATATACGAAGATGATATTCCGAGTACATTGGATTTGGTACGACCATGCCCTCCTGGTTTCCAGCTGGGAAATTGGCAAATGGAGGAACGCCCCGACATTTACGCAATGAGCATAATGTAAACCTTTACGGTTTTAGAAACTCTATAGTTGGGCCTAGGCTTTAGAGTTTTTCTTTTGTTAAGGCTTTGTGTCTTTTGTTTTGAATTTATAATACAAGGATCTTTCTTCATCTGTTCCTACGTCTCTACCCATTCTCATCCATTTGCATGTTTACTTCTTTACTTTTTAAAACGACAGATCCGATGACGAGTCCCTCGAAGGTACTAATACCTGGGACCCGCCTATCAACTTCGAGCAAGAGACGAATCAAACGGAAGATGAAGGGAACGAGGATGTGGGACTTCCCCTGGAATTAGAAAGGATGGTCGCCCATGAGGACCAAGAAATGGGGCCTCATCAAGAAGAAACAGAACTAGTAGACTTGGGAATTGGCAGTGGAAAAAGGGAAGTAAAGATAGGCACAGGTATTACCGCACCTATCCGTGAAGAATTAATAATCCTGCTAAGAGACTACCAAGACATCTTTGCTTGGTCATACCAAGATATGCCCGGTTTGAGTTCTGACATTGTACAGCACCGATTACCTCTAAATCCCGAGTGTTCCCCGGTAAAGCAGAAACTGAGAAGGATGAAGCCCGAAACATCCTTGAAGATAAAAGAAGAAGTGAAGAAGCAATTTGACGCTGGTTTTCTGGCCGTCGCTAGGTACCCAGAATGGGTTGCCAACATTGTACCGGTCCCTAAGAAGGATGGGAAAGTACGAATGTGTGTGGATTATCGGGACCTGAATCGGGCCAGTCCCAAGGACAATTTTCCTTTGCCACACATCGATATCCTCGTAGATAATACGACCAATTTCGCTTTATTCTCCTTCATGGACGGTTTCTCCGGTTACAATCAGATAAAGATGGCGCCAGAGGATATGGAAAAGACTACCTTCGTCACCCTGTGGGGAACATTCTGTTACAAGGTGATGTCCTTTGGACTCAAGAATGCCGGGGCAACTTATCAACGGGCCATGGTAGCTTTGTTCCATGATATGATGCATCAAGAGATCGAGGTCTACGTGGACGACATAATTGCTAAATCTAAATCCGAAGAAGAACACCTTGTCAACCTGCGGAAGTTGTTCGAAAGGCTTAAGAAATATCAATTAAGGTTGAACCCCGCCAAGTGTACCTTTGGGGTCAAATCAGGGAAATTTCTTGGTTTCATCGTAAGCCAGAAAGGGATAGAGGTAGACCCCGAAAAGGTGAAGGCCATCCTTGAGATGCCGAAACCCCGTACTGAGAGGCAAGTCCGAGGTTTCCTGGGACACTTGAATTATATTGCCAGATTCATATTGCAGCTCACCGCCATTTGTGAGCCGTTGTTCAAGCTCTTACGCAAAAACCAAACTGATCGCTGGAATGAGGGTTGCTAAGAGGCTTTTGGAAGGATCAAGAAGTGTCTTATGAATCCCCCTGTGCTTATGCCACCAGTACCTGGAAGGCCTCTCATCTTGTACATGACAATCTTGGACGAGTCAATGGGGTGTATGCTGGGGCAACATGACGAATCCGGAAAGAAAGAGCGCGCTGTTTACTACCTAAGTAAGAAGTTTACGACCTGTGAAATGAATTACTCCTTCCTCGAAAGAACGTGTTGTGCTTTAGTATAGGCATCCCATCGCCTAAGGCAGTACATGCTGAGCCATACTACCTGGTTGATATCCAAGATGGACCCGGTTAAGTACATCTTTGAAAAGCCAGCTCTCACGGGACGAATCGCCCGGTGGCAAGTCCTGCTATCCGAGTTTGATATAATTTACGTCACCCAAAAGGCGATAAAAGGAAGCGCCTTAGCAGATTATTTGGCTCAACAGCCTCTTAACGACTATCAGCCCATGCATCCTGAATTCCCGGATGAGGACATCATGGCCTTGTTTGAGGAAAAATTGGACGAAGATCGGGACAAATGGACCGTATGGTTTGACGGAGCGTCAAACATTCTAGGCCATGGCGTTGGAGCAGTATTGGTCTCTCCGGACAATCAATGTGTACCTTTCACAGCCAGGCTAGGATTCGACTGCACCAACAACATGGCCGAATATGAAGCATGTGCCCTGGCTGTCCAGGCAGCGATTGACTCCAATGTCAGACTACTCAAGGTGTACGGCGACTCAGCGTTGGTAATCCATCAGCTGAGAGGGGAATGGGAAACTAGAGATCCCAAGCTGATACCCTACAAGGCCTATATCAAGGAATTGGCTAAGACCTTTGATGTCCTTCCATCATGTTCCCCACAAGGAAAATCAAATGGCGGATGCGCTTGCTACTTTGGCGTCTATGTTCCAGCTAACGCCGCATGGGGATCTACCATACATTGAATTTTGGTGTCGTGGCAAACCCGCGCATTGTTGCCAAGTAGAAGAGGAACGGGACGGTAAGCCTTGGTATTTCGACATCAAGCGATATGTCGTAAGCAAAGAATACCCGCCAGAGATTGCCGACAATGATAAGAGGACATTGAGAAGGTTGGCGGCCGACTTCTTCATGAGCGGAAGCATACTGTATAAGAGAAACCACGACATGACACTCCTGCGGTGCGTGGATGCCAGGGAGGCGAATCACATGATCGAGGAAGTCCATGAGGGCTCGTTTGGAACGCACGCCAACGGGCATGCTATGGCCAGGAAGATCCTAAGAGCAGGTTATTACTGGCTTACCATGGAAAGTGATTGTTGTGTCCATGTAAGGAAATGCCACAAATGTCAAGCGTTCGCAGACAATGTCAATGCTCCACCGCATCCTCTGAATGTCATGTCCGCCCCTTGGCCTTTCTCCATGTGGGGGATAGATGTCATCGGGGCCATTGAGCCCAAGGCCTCGAATGGTCATCGCTTCATCCTCGTAGCGATAGATTATTTTACCAAGTGGGTCGAGGCGGCCTCCTACACCAATGTCACGAGGGGTGTGGTGGTCAGGTTCATTAAGAAAGAGATCATCTGCCGATATGGTTTGCCAAGGAAGATTATCACGGACAACGGCACCAACCTGAATAACAAGATGATGGGGGAAATGTGCGAGGAGTTTAAAATCCAACATCACAATTCCACACCCTACCGGCCAAAGATGAATGGAGCCGTGGAAGCAGCCAATAAGAATATCAAAAAGATTATCCAAAAGATGACCGTGTCGTACAGAGATTGGCACGAGATACTCCCATTCGCGTTACACGGTTACCGAACTTCAGTGCGAACGTCAACTGGGGCAACGCCGTTCTCATTGGTATATGGGATGGAGGCTGTGTTACCGTTTGAGGTAGAAGTCCCGTCATTAAGGATCTTGGCAGAATCCGGATTAAAGGAATCAGAGTGGGCTCAAACGCACTATGACCAGCTCAACCTCATTGAGGGTAAGCGCTTAACGGCCATGAGTCATGGGCGCTTGTACCAGCAAAGAATGAAGAGTGCATTCGACAAGAAGGTACGCTTGCGCAAGTTCCATGAGGGAGACCTTGTGCTAAAGAAAATGTCCCATGCTGTC